>NC_081567.1:28346551-28449501 GCF_022355385.1 Mustela nigripes
CTTCCTTTGAAGCAAGGACATTTGAGGCCAGCATTTTTAATCACGTTTGTCCAGGGTCAATGAGAAGCTAACTTTCAAGACATCCGAATGGTATCTAGAAGAACCCGTCATGTTGGGGTTTGTGTTTGGGGTTAAGAACACATTCCAACAATTTTTGACCTATGAAATCTGTCTTTAGGAAGTGGTTTCCACATGTGTGACATGTTTAGACTGCCTTGGAAAAATACCATTTTTATTTGACAGTTTTAATATTTTGAACACTGCATGTTGACGTTTTTATCAGATGGGTTGTTTTTGTTGGCAGTGGGAGTTTGCAAACTAATGAAAAAAATAAGAAAGGAAATTAGCTTGAAGCTGCTGAGTATTTGCGACCAGAAGGTAAATGAAGGAGGTACCAGTGTCTAGAAATAATTACCATCACTGCCACAGTCCTCCATTAGTGCTGGCAAAAGACCCAGGGTCTGACAGTTAAATTAAAGCTTGCAACCCAGTGAAAAATGAGCAGCAGAAAGCTTGAATTCTGGTAACATCACACCGCGTGCCATTTACTGTATGGTTTGACAAGTTTGCCCCATTCATAATAGTCACTGGGGGGTAAGACGGCTTGGGAGCCATAGAAAACAAATTCGTCTGTAGCAGGCAGTGTTTACAAAGCAATAACCCAACCAGCCATTAAAGTAGAAGCTTGCTCAGAGAAATTCTTCTTTTATTATGTGACACTGGGTGATGATGGGAGTCTGAGCTTTCAGGTCAAACAGACTTGAGTACAAAGCCCAGTTGCAACACTTATTGGCTGTGTGCCGTTGGGCTAATGACTTAACCTTTCTGATCCTTAGTTTACTTGCCTTCAAAGTATAAATAAAAACATGACCTGTGGGGCGCCTGGTTGGCTCAGTCCTTGGGCGTCTGCCTTCGGCTCGGGTCATGATTCCAGGGTCCTGGGATTGAGCCCCACATCGGGCTCCCTGCTCAGGGGGAAACCTGCTTCTCTCTCTCCCACTCCCTCTGCTTGTGTTCCCTCTCTCACTGCCTTTCTGTGTCAAATAAATAAATAAAATCTTAAAAAAAAATGTGATCTACCTAGGGACTCCTGCTTGGGTGGCTAAGTTGGGTGGGGGACCGACTCTTGGTTTCAGCTCAGTTCATGGCCTCTGGGTCCTGGGATTGAGCTCTACGTTAGGCCTGGTGGTTCGTATGGAGTCTGCTTGAGGATTTTCTCTCTCCCTCTGTCTTTCTCTGCCCCCTGCCTTGGCTCACGTGTGCTCTCTCTCTCCCTCAAATAAATAAATACATTTCTTTCATCTTTTTATTTATTTTAACAAGTGACCTACCTAATAAGATTACTAAGGAGTGAAAAAGAGAATGCATATAAAATGCATCGCATGATGTCTAGCATATCATAAGCAATAGAGTTGTTCTTGTTCAAGCAAGTGGTGGAGGAGATTAATGACCATGGAGACATCTGGAGGCTTCATGGAAAAGGTACAGGTTGAGCTCGATCTTGAACTAAGAGGAGGGTCTGACATGAGCACATGGGTTAGGAGAAGAAGGGCAGCCTAGGAGGAGGAGGAACCTCAGCAAAACTCTGCAGACATAAGAGTTGATGGCTTATTCAGAGCATGAGAGACAAGGGCAGAGAGCAGGAATGACCTTGACCTAATAGTTTCCGGACCACTTTCTCTGTCACTCCTGGCACTTACGAAGTGACCTTTCCGAATAGCCATGTGAACACGCTTCCAATTAGATTCCCCTGTTCAGTTCTTAAGCATCTAAGACCCAAGAAAGTGCCAGCATTTAGGTAGTTCACCCTTTTTCTCCCAAGACCCTTGATGCATTTATCCTTTTCCCTCTCAGTGCCTGCCAATCTGCTGGGTGAAAAGTGCTATCTTCTGATTGCTCTCATGTAAGAAATGGGTACAAAGCTTCAAAACACAGTGCTGTAAGGTTTTAAGAAATCAGTGCAGCAGTATCTGTTCAAATTAGATCTATAAATAGCCCTTGACCCATGAATCCAACTTTGAGGAATCTGTCCTAGAGAAATAAATGTTACCGGTGCATAAAGATGAATGTGCTTGCATGTTTATTGCAGTATTATTGAAAATGGCTAGAAAGGGCGGATGCAAATACACTCATGTATAGTTGGTTGTATTAACGGGGAGGTCTGCTTGCTCTGTGGAAGATGTTCAGCTCTGTAGAAATTAATGACGTCTCTGTATCAACATCTCTATGACCACGTTGCATCCTCTAACAAGAATAGTGTGATCCAGTTGTTTTAAAAAGTAGGGAAGGGGCGCCTGGGTGGCTCAGTGGGATAAAGCCTCTGCCTTCAGCTCAGGTCATGATCCCAGAGTCCTGGGATCGAGCCCCACATCGGGCTCTCTGCTCAGCAGGGAGCCTGCTTCCTCCTCTCTCTCTCTGCCTGCCTCTCTGCCTACTTGTGATTTCTGTCAAATAAACAAATAAAATCTTAAAAAAAAAAAAATCAGCTTCCCAGGAAAACCCTTTAAAAACACAGAGGTCTCTCTTAAAAAAAAAAAAAGTAGGGAAAAAACCTTTAAGAGTACAGTGTCTATGTTGACATGGGGAGAGTAGGAACGAGAGTAGAAACGCACACACCCAAGTTAGCCTTGCTTCTTTGCTGGAAGGGTGGCAGGGATTGAGCAAAGAGGGAGAAACGGTTGCCTTTTTCTTTGTAAACTTGACTTTGACTTGTTGCCGCAACGCATGCATTTTGTAGCTTGAAAGGAAAATCCAATAAAATACATAAAGAGCGCCCTGACCTGCTGAATGGGGGTATGGTATAGGAAAAGCTGAGTGAAAGGGAAGGAAAATCGTGGGAGCCAGGAGCATAGAGAGGGAGAATGACAGCGGCTTTGGCTCTTCTATGTGCTGGGTTGGCTTAAAGTCTGCTTGAGGGGCATTATCCTCCCTTGTAACGTACGGAGGGAAATGAGAAAGTCAATGCACGGGTCTCAGCTTGACATGCAAACTTCCTCTCAAGAGGCAGTCCGTGCTCCCTTGCCCAGCATCTCCTCCCACCTAAGGCATTAGTGATGCTGAACTGCTTGCCTGGCAGCCCACATGTCATCATGAACATACACGCATGTACACACGTGCATAGACATTCACACGTGAGCTTTGTGTGGCCTCTCACCCCTATGTTGTTCCTTGAGCCCAGAGTGCCCCTCACATTTTTTAAAAATTGTATTTATTTATTTTGACAGAGAGAGATCACAAGTAGGCAGAGAGGCAGGCGGGGGGTGGGGGTTGGGGGGAAGCAGGCTCCCTGCTGAGCAGAGAGCCCAATGTGGGGCTCGATCTCAGGACCCTAAGACCAGGACCTGAGCTGAAGACAGAGGCTTTAACCCACTGAGCCACCCAGGTGCCCCCATATATATTTTTTTAATCACCTGTCCAACTCTCAACTCTAGATTCCACTTGGGAAAGGGTTCCCCACCCAAGATCGGGCTGAGCACCCCAATACATATCCCCTGCACCCAAAGTTTTCTACCTGCACGTGTTGTGCTACTTCCCCATCAAAATCAATTTTCTTTCTCTCTCTCTTGCTTAAAGCATTCTTTTTTTTTTTTTTTAAAGATTTTATTTATTTATTTGACAGAGAGAGATCACAAGCAGGCAGAGAGGCAGGCAGAGAGAGAGGAGGAAGCAGGCTCCCTACTGAGCAGAGAGCCCGATGCAGGGCTCAATCCCAGGACTCTGAGATCATGACCTGAGCTGAAGGCAGAGGCTTAACCCACTGAGCCACCCAGGTGCCCCTTGCTTAAAGCATTCTAATTTGGTGTGTGTCTCTTACAAGCACGACAGCAAGAGCTGTCCTAGGATTTCCAAAAGTGCTGTGAATTAGGTGGATTTTTATTTGGCTTATATTTCAGCTGAGGAAATGAGGCTCAGAGTAGCTGAGTGACCCCTTCAAGGTCCCACAGTGAAGTGTTGATAGGATCCATTTTTAAACCGAGATCTGTAGACTTCCACCTTGGGACTTTTCCACTTTCCCTGTATTATAAATTGCAGAAGTACACACTCTGATGGAATGAACCAGTAACTCTCTTACTATTATCCAGGTGTGCTTTGTATTCTACATTGTGTCAGAGAGTCCCTCTGGTTCATCCAGTTAGCTGGCTCTTAGTCAGACCATAATACCCTAATGCTGAGGTGTATGAGATGGGAAGCTTTCACCTGCAAGTAACAGGAAGATCTGACTTAAAAGACCTTAAAGCAATTAAGGAGATATATGAGCTCCTGTAAAGAAAACTTTGTGTCAAGACATGAGCAAGAACTCTAGGCTTCCCATCTTTTCTCTCCGCCAAGCCCCCTTTGTGACTTTCATCCTCAGGTGGCTCACCTCATGGTTACAGGGTGGTTGCTGCAGTTCCAGCCCTTGCATCTGCACACAAAAACAATCAAATGTGGGCAGAGCAAGGGCTGCTGTCTTGTATCTCTTTAGGACAGGAGACAAAAACTCAACCAGGCCTCCTCTGTGAGTCTGAGCAGGAAAAGATTAGACTTGCCCAGGTGTTTGTCCTTTGGCTCCCGTTCCTGGGAGGAAACCTCCAAGCCCTTGGAGTGTCCTGCCAGATAAGAATGACTTTGTTTACTTGATGCCCTTGGCTATGCCAGAGAGTCTATGGGAACCATGCCATTTATGGTGGGTGGCCTTGGGCCTTGCTGTGTGGTTCAACTTCTGGAGGGGCTGCAGACTAAGGTCAGCCATGGGGCTGGTCAATCATGTGTACATGACTGAACCCCAGTAAAACCGCTTGGATACCAAGATTCAGGGGAGCATCCCTAGGTGGCAACAGTCCATGCATCTCATCACACGTGGTTGCTGGGAGAAGTGTGCACCACCTCCATGATTCCACTGGAGAAGGACCACTGGAAGCTCCATGTTTAGTATGTCCTGAACCTCTTCCCTTGGCTGATTTCAATCTGTGTTTTTTCACTGTAATAAACCATTAAATGGTTAGTATAATTATAGTGCACTATTGAAACTGAAGGTGGTCTTCAAGACCCCCACACTTGTAGTTGGTGTCAGACGTAACTTGCCCATAGTCATAGCCAGTCAATGCTAGAGTCAGGTCTGGACACTTCTCAGTCAGGGTCTGGAGCTGCTGAGCTACGCTGCTGTGTCGTGAGGTCCTACCAGTGGGGAGAGGGATTTTGTCGTAGGAGCATTAGGATGCCACTGAAGGGTTTTGAGTACAAGATGACTTGCTCATTTTAGAAGGTCATTTGGGTAAGAGTAAAGTGTTCCAAACTGCCCTGAGTAGTCTCACCCAGCCTACCACTCAAGAACCACATTGGATGCAACCTTGCTTCAACCAAAGAAGCATTTCTTTGCTCTGTTGTTGGTCTTGAATTCTGTGTCATATTTCATTTGATTGGAACATTTCTTGGTCCTTAGAAAATAAAATTAGAAATCCATTAATCTAGATGAGGGTAGAAAAACCATGGCCTGTGGACCAAATCTGGGAAGTTGCCTGTTTTTATAAATAAGTCATATTGGAACACGGCCATATACATGCACGGACATATTGCGTATGTTTGCTTCTGTCGTAAATGGCAAAGCCTAAAATATTTACCATCTGCTCCTTTCCAGAAAGCATTTGTGGACTTCTGGTCTAGATCTAGGGTTTCTCAACTTGGTCACTTGACATTTTGGATTACATCGTTCTTTTTGTGGGATTCTGATCTGTGCATTGTAAAATGTTGAACAGCTTCCCTGGCCTCCACCCACTGGACACCAGAAGCACTGCTCACAGTTGCCAACCCACTGATCTAGATGATACTATGTTCTTTTCAGATCTGACCTTCTAGACCTTTATGGCTTCTTGTACTCACCTTCATGAAAGTGGTCAGTAGATTATGACTACTATTTTTATAGAATTTATTCATGAATGTTTAGGGAGAACCTTCTGTGTCCCATTCTGACTTAATCGTTTTCTGGATGGATCTTTTTGGCTATTTAAACAACTCCAAATGGATCATTTCATCAATATGTCTTAAAAATAACTCTTTTGCAGAGTGTGCTTTTGGCCTCATTCAAGGTGACAGATGGTGGCCTGGGGCATGGGAAGGAGGAGGAGGCTTGGTGTTAAGGTTCCAGCTTAGCCACTTTCATAAAGAGAGGCTTTGATTGGACTGGTTGGTTAAATTTCTCTGAACTTCTGTTTTCTCATCTCTGAGATGGGGATAGTAATGACTGCCTTAGTGGGTGAGAGAGTGGGTTTTGTGAATCATGAGATGATATTGTGGGAATAATGACAGTTGGAAACATGACATGGAGATTATGTATGTTCATCTTCAAGGTGTATGGCAAAACATCATCCTAGTACACATTGGATTTCTTGCAGGATAGAAGGGATTCTTCTTCAAACCACCCAAGTTCTGAGAAAGTTCATAAAACAATGATAACATTTTCTCAAGTCTCTGATCACTAGGGTAACTAATACCTACAGGGTATGAAGTAAAAGCTACATTTTATGACTTGGTGATTATAAACTCTCAGGAACTAGAAAATCACTGGAGGGTTAGAAAAGAAAATGATGCTTGATTGTAATATTTCAAGGATCCCAGTGTCAGGACCACAGTTAAAAAAAAAAAAAAGAATCAAGTGTGGAACTATAATGCTTTCCATTTTCACAGTTTCTCCTGCTTTTGTGAATTCTAAGAATTTAGAGATCCTCTGTACCTGTGTCATTGTCAAGTCTTGAAATCTTTGTCTCAAAATCTATTTCATTGTACTAATAGCTATGGAGTTGTCTACATTTTAGTCATTTCCCTGCGGCCAAAAGATTGTACAATGGTGTAATCAGGGAGGCATGTAGGCTAATTATCTGTGGTTGAATTTTGATTCAGGTTCAGCTTTTCTAATAAGAGATTTTATAATTAGGTTTTGTGTGCCATTCTATGAGAGGAACGTTTTTCTCGTATGTGCATGTACGAGGGTGCGGACATAGGAATGCTGATGTTGTGACATGTGGAAAGCTGTCCAGGGAAAATGAACAGTCCGACAGACTCCATTCAAATGCCCAAACGACTGAGAACCTTTCCAATCAGCGTATGGATCCTTACCTGGAAGTTGAAAAGTCTGGGTTGCATTCTGGTCTATACCAGTTACCTGGTCTGTGTCCTTGAAAGAATCACCCCACTCTGGGCCTGTTTTCCCATCTGTAAAATGGGCCCTTTGATAGAAGGAAGGTTTTGTTGTTGAGGTTCCTACTCCTCTCCATCAGCCCTTCCTTGTCCTCTGACCTCTAGCCCCACGTTTAGGCCAATTTAACATACTCATCTCCAGACCCTTTCTCTTTTACCTCCCCCATTCTAATCCATTCTTCCTGCTGACTTGACTATTATAGGATAATTTTCCCAAAAAGGCAAAATCCTGTAACTCCTGTAGTGATACAGAATAACCTTGTGTATGTTCACTGGGTTGAGTAGTGTCGCCTCAAGTTCATGGGTAACCAGAAACCGTGAATGGGATCTTACTTGAAGGTAGGGTCTTTGCAGATATAACTAAATCCAGTGCCTGGTGCCCTAGGAGAGGAAGGAAATTTGGAGACGGTCAGGCAGGGAGAATACTGTGCGTGGATGGTAGCCAAGAGCTAGAGTGCTGTGTCTACGAACCACGGATGGCCAGCAGCCATGAGAAACTAGGGAGAAGCAAGGAAGAATTCTGCCCCAGAGCTTCAGAGGGACCATAACCCTGCAGACCCCTTGATTTCAAACTTCTGTCTTCCAGAATTCCGAGGAAATAAGTTTCTGTGATTTTCAGCCACAAAATTGGAGGTAATTTACTATGGCAGCCCCCAGAAACTAATAAATAGGAAGAGAGAATTGGAAAGTAATTCAGTTCGATGTGACAGACTTTTGCTGAGGGCCTGCTGTGTGGCTTTCAGCCTTGTGCTGCACGTGGGGCATTTGCAAGTTGCTGACCAGGAGCCCCAGTCACCACTGGTAACATGGGGGAGTGGCCACACAGTAGGGGCTGATTTGCCTTCCTCTTTTGGTCTTCCAGATGGGTCCTTTCCATTACAATGTTTGGGGTTTGCCATTGGATTGGATCCCTCTTCTGGACCATTGGAAACCCTGTCGGTCCCACCTCTTACTCCAAATGCTGCTATGGTAACCAGTTGAGAAAGATGTCCATGGTCTTCAGCTGGCCAGCCTTCATGGGGGGACCCTCAGGATGTACCTCTAGCTTCTTGCCTCAGGGCTTCTCTGACACCATGGTGGTACTCAGGTGGCCTGCAGAACCTTACTGGCATTCGCCTGGGTACCAGGAGAGCGAGGGGGAGAGAGAAAGTGTGTGTGTGTGCGTGTGTGTATGTGTGTGAATGCCCACGGACTACCCATGAACAATGCATTTCATTAGCATCTGCAGACTGAGGGCCCTCAACAGGACAGCTTTGCATTGCTTTCCTTTTCCTCTGTTCCTCTTCCCTGGACCCTCACTCCAGCTTCCTGCCATCACTGCCCAAATAAGCCACCTGCACGCTGGCCCTTGTCACTGGTGGTGCTCAGGAGACCCAGGCTGAGAAAGCATTCTCCTTGCCCCTCAGCACCTTCCTCTGTCAGCAACTCCTTCCGTGCAGCCTCAGGCTCCACACCTCTCGTGCAAGTCATTCTCTTCTTTGCTCTGGGACCATTCATGAACCTCGGCGCCATTTTGATCATGATGGGATGAAAATGGGAACCGAAGGGGAGTGGAGCCAGTTGAAGGGTTCTCCCAGGTGTTGATGTCGTGAAAGTGTTCTTGCCTGCAGGGTGGTTACTCTGGACATTGGAATGAGGTCTTCATTGTCTGCAGCTCAGGTCCCTTAGGTGCCTCTGGGGGCCTTTGGCAGGAAGGTGGGGGAGGGCCATTCCTACCTCTTTGTTATTTCTTTCAGGACTGAGAGCCCTAATGGCTCCAAGTGCAGTCTTATATTGTTTCCTACTGAAGCTGCAATAGAGGGCCACAAACTAAAGGCTTGAGGCAGTACAAATCTGTTACCTTACACTTCCATAGGTCAGAAGCCCTAAAATCAAGATGTTGCCCGGGGTACATTCCTCTTGGAGGTTTTAGAAGAGTATCTGTTTCTTTGTGTTTTCCAGCTTCTGGAGGTCACTTACAGTCCTTGGCTCCTGGCCCATCCTTCCTCTGCCTCCAGTTCCATCATCACATCTCCTCTGATCTCTTGCTTTCGTCTTAAAGGGACCACTATGGTTTCGCTGAGCTCAGCGTGTCATCCAAGAGAATCTCCCTGTCATTATATCCTTAATTTAATCATATCTGCAAATTCCCTTTTGCCAGGTGTTACCTTTATCATGTGTACAGGTTCTAAGGATTAGGGCATGGAAATCTTTGGAGGCAGCATTATTCTGCCTCATTTTTTTTTTTAAATCTTATTTGGGACATTGGTGAAAAGACTCTATCTATCCATCCATCCATACCATCTGTCCATCCATTATCTGTCTGTCTATCCATCCATCCATCCATCCATGTCATCTACCATGTCTGCCCATCCATCCGTCCATATACATCATCTATCATCTATTTACTTACCTATTTACTTACCTATTTTACTCGCCATGATTCTTAAGTCATGAGAAACTTTGATACCTGGCATTAATTATCAAACAAAATGAAACGGTGAACCAAGAACCTTCAAACAATGAAATCACTACAAAGGAACAAGATAATTTTAGAAATGACACTTGGACTCTGGTGCGCCTTGTTCAAAAGTAATGTTCTTTTCAGGAGCAAATATTATCAAGTGCAAGTCTCAGCTTATCTCAAGGCTTGACTCCATCACTTCTCATCAGACTTCCAAAATGAGGTTCTTACTCAAGAATAGCAAACTCTTGCTCAGCTGTTAATTGATACAGTGAGGTTGAGATCTTATTATTCAGCCCATTTCTTCACTTCCAGTCCTCATGCATAGACATTTACTTTGTTCCCCAGAAGCACAAAGGAACAGTTCCAACCACCAGTGAATTAAACAAGAAGAGATTTACTTATTACTTGCCAAAGAACATTTGTAGTCACAGAGGACCATGCATGTCAGCTATAGTTTGACAATGCAAATGTCTGCACACTACAGTTTCCCATCTTGTGGTTCCTCTTTTTCCTGTTGAAGTTGTCCTGATGATTCTGTACAAGATAGTGACCTCAGAAGCCTGTGTCCTGTTGTCTTTGGGATGGAGAGACCTGAGAGTTTTCTCCAATGCATCCATGTCATTGTTTCTAGAGAAGATGTAAGTTTTCTATGCAAAATGACCTCTGGCCCTCTGGCCTTGTAGTCATCCGTCAGCCCGAGTGTGTAATCATTCAGTTGATAACCAGAAGGGAGTGTGTGGGGAAGACGAAGCTGTACTTCTCTAAGCCGGGAAAGGTAGTGTTGCCACCTCCAATGGTAACTTTCATTGTGCCCTACGTTGATGAGGGAGGCAGGGAGTTAAGATTATAATGAGGGGCGAGAGAGAGCTCAGGAGGGAATTGATTCCTGTTCTCTGGCATTTGCTGAGATAGTATCTTTATGGACTCAGCCTGTTTCCCTCCTACTAAGGCCGGTTTCCCAAGGAAGGATTCCTAGGGATGTATCATTCTGGGCTTGGTATAGCCGGTGTTAAGGGTTTGTGTCTTTGTATATACATGCCCACTAAACACTTGAAAAAGGCAACGATTTTGGACAGAAGTTTTGATGTCAGAGAAGTTGCCCTGGCAACCAAAAGCTCCTTCATAACACCAGGTTATGCTTTTCTTTGTTCTGCTATTCTATTCTATTTGGTATTCTATTCTATTCTGTTTGCTATTCTGTCAAATCGTCTCCACCCTGGTTTTTCTACAAGTAATGGATCTCCCTCGTTCTGTCCTCTTCCGCCTCCACGCTAGATGGACCGACTTTCTCATGATATCCTTTTGATCAGAAACATTAAATCGCTTCCCATTTCATAGGTTTCCTAATGAATAGGGCCTACTCTTCTTGGTCAGATCCAAGGTTACATCCTTGTCTTATCTCCTACTCTTGCCCAGAAAGTTTCAGCTATACCTTGCCTTTTCCTACGTCCATGACTATGCTCAACACTTATCTTCACGTAGAACTTGCTCTTCCATCATTGCCTACAAATTTCTGTCTATCCCGCAACGGACCGTTCAAATGCTTTCTGCTTCCAGCAGCTTTCTGGGATTTCCTCAACCACGTGAAACCTGTTCTCCTTTAAGTTTTTCTCCTTAGATAGTGTTTCTGTAAAATTTTTCCTTAGGTATTGTTTCTGAGAAATGTCATGCTCTTTATTGACTAGGATTTTTTTTTTTGAGTTATTGGTTCATATGTCGTAATTCCCTTAAAAAGATTGGCTTACTGTAAATAAGTGTAATTTTTTATTGTCAGCTCGGCAATCCCCTGTCCACACAGAAGGATTCAATGAGCTAGGATGATGTATTTTGTAAAAAACAAGCAAACAAACAAAACCCAAAAAACGGTAGGCATTTCTAAGCATCATTTAGTTAGTTTTATAGAACTTATTTAAACCAGGGCCCCTTGCTCCCTACAGGTTAACAAGACAAAATCCAGAGAATTTTGCACAATATTCCAGAATGTTCTTGACCCCTTGGGGCCTATCCAGGAACTACCAACATCATTAGCCCAAGATTTAGAGCTTGTGTTTCAGTAGATTCTCTAGCATCTTATGTGAGCTGATACAGAAGGGAGATCTGTTTGGCTCTACCTCCAACAGGATTAATACTAAACTTGATTCAGTAAATGTACTTTTAATGGGTTTACTTCAAAACGAGAGGGGACTCTCTGTGGGTCTTGGAGAGTTCAGAACATTATAAATGGTATTCTGCTCAGTTGTAAGTGAAAGACACATTTTCGCTCAGGAATGCTTAAATCCAAGTCGCTTAGGGCTTGAACTACCCCTCCCCCCTTTTATAGCATAAAAGTAATTTTCCCAGATCAGTAGCGAACCGTTTAGTGCATCACATTCAACGCACTGACAAAATAATAAGACCCTCTGGTCTCAATCTAACTATTTCTTACGAAGCAAGAGTGAAGCTGTAGCTGTTCGGTATCAAATCAACTGCTGGGGGGGTGTGGGGGTTCTTTGCAGTTGTTCTATAAAGCAGCTAGAACAGCTGTGGGCCAAGTCATTAATTAGTTGACAAAACTAATTGACCTAATTCGGTCATTATGATGCTAGAGGAAGTCGTCCACATGCCAAGAGTAGCGTTTTGGATGGTACTCTTCTCAGAGCGTTTGTATCACTATGTGAGAGCACAGAATGGAGCTGGTGCCCCCTCTCTCTCCCTCTCTTTCTGTCTCTCAACTCTAAGTCTATGGCGCTTCTCTCTCAGAGAGCTACCTCATCATTTTTCTGTCTCTCTGCTTTGTTTTGTTGACTCGTACGGTGTACTTTTACTTGTCATTCCCATCACTGACATTGCTACCTCTGGGTCTCACACCCAGAGAGCTGCAGCGCCTTCTAATAAGCCCTTGGCCTCTATGCTTTTCTCCATGCAAACAAATTTCTTTTAAAAACGTATTACTTTTATTTACATAAATCATGTGGGACTGTTGTCCTTACTAAAAGACATGGAGGTTGTGGGTGAGATCTCTTTGACCACCTTCTTATAGGATACCCCAATTATGTTCCTCTTTTCAGAATCTTCGTGTGTGTCAGTCGTATATGTGAGCCTCTCTGTATTTGCAAACATACGGGCTGATAGAAAGTATGTAGAAACATGTGTGCGTGTTGGTAGTATTGTAATTCATTATTTCTTGGCAACATGCTTTTGTTCATTCAAGGATATGACTTTTGGATTTTCCCAAAGTCTTGGCTACAGATGGACTTCATTCTTTTTAACTGCTGTGTAGTATTCCATGCTCTAAACATATCAAAGCTTATTAGGCCATTTTCCTGCTGATATTTGCATATTTTGTTATGAAAAGCAATACTGAACTTATTTCTGCATTTTCTAAAACTGATGAGCACCGCCTATAACACTATCAGGGGACCCGCACTGTCAAATCCAAATGGCATTTGAGAAGTCTGGTCCTGATCTTCTATGCTGATACTCCTCACTGCTCCCTTGCCACATGCCCACCACCCAGCTGGTGTTCCCATCCCTTAAACACTCCTTGGGCTCATTTAGAACAAACCTCAGTCTACCTGTGGTCAGGATCATCACCATCACTTAGCCATAGATAGTGCTTATTATGTTCCAGTTGTTTACTAATACTTGATACGTTTCTAATATTTCCTACCACTCTGTGATGTAGTTATGGGCACTGTCCCCATTCTACAGATGAAGAAACAAAGACCGAGCAAGATTCAGTAATTTGCCTGAAATCCACTGGCTTGTAAGGGGTGTGGCCAGGATTCAAATCCAGGTAGCCTAACTCCAGAATCCATGCTCTCAGTCACTCATCTGTACATTTGCTCTGGGACACGCTGTATGCTGCTGCCTCCTCCACACCCTCCTCAATCACCACTCCAGACCTCTACGTTTATTCCCCTGTTCCAATGTTGTTGAGCTCCCAACTACGTGCACGGAGCCCACAATACGCGCTTGTTGAATGAATGCATGAATGAATGAACAGGGATGTATATCCCCGCTGCTATGAATATAACATTAGTTCAAGGATGTGCATTATTAATAGGTTTGAATTTGCCTATCGCTTCTTAGCTAACGGCCATGTTGGTGATAATTTGGGTTTTCCCCAAGCCATATTCATTCCATTTTCTTCTAATTAGAAGAATATTTTTGTTTTTTGTTAGAAAAATATTTTTTAGAAAACTTGGGAAAGGTAGAACATATAACGGATAAATTGTAACCAACCCATAGTCTCTCTCCCCCAAGTAGCTTCTATTAATTCTCTTTATTCCTTTTAGTCTTTTCTCTCATCTGTGTATTCAGCCAGAATTTACTGCAAAATGATGCAGTCTATGACCTGAACTTGTCAGACTAATGATCATGACCTTCGTATTGAGTGTCACTCCCATCGTTCAGAGGGACTTGTTACAAGCTTCTGTTTATCTTCTGTGGATTTGTTTTGGATTCTCTAGGCTGTTTAGCGGAGCACTCGTGTTTTTGCTATTGGGCATCTCTTCACGCTCAGCTCATCCTAGATGCTCAATTAGCATTTAATGGTGACAGTGCTATAATAGACATGGCCCCTTCTGATCAAGACTTGCCTACAAGAGCATTTGAGATTCAGTGCCACGTAAACCCCGGGAATTGCTGATAACTCTAACTCTGTGTCCAGAGAACCACTTGGCATACTGCCAGAACCCACTTGGTGAGGACCTTGATGTCCCTGCTGAGGAAGGAGGACTTGAGTACCTAAAGATCATCTGAAGGACCTCCTCTGGGGAAATCATCTGAGGCCTTGGGTCCTTTCAAGACAGATGAATGAATCTTAGAGACTTCACTGATGTGCCTTCAGGAACATGGAGGCTGAGCAAGAAGTATTTGGGGCCAGTCCTGGCTCTTGGACCCTGAACATCCCACATGAAGGCAGAGAAAGATTTTAAAAGTTCCTATCCATCAGAGTGGCCACCCCTGTCCACTTGGCCTACTGTAAGAATGTTGAACTCACGCCTGCAGCAGGTAGACACAGCAAGAGGAACAAACACAACTAAAAAAAGGGGGCAAGAATTGAGTTAGAGGCGCAGAGCTATCTGTTCCAGGCCATTAATGCCAGCAAAAGGCAAGAAAAAAAAAAAGACACTGGACCAACTTTGCTAAAATTGTGTCTTATTTACATGCCAGACAAGACCTCTTGGAAGGGATTATTTGTTTATTGATTCTCTTCCAACCCTGGGAATTCAACTTTGTCCATTTACGTGTTCTGAGCTTTTTAAGCAAAATATCTTTCCTTTTATGGGCTTGTTCTCCATCCTTGCTCAGAAAAGGAGAAATCTTCTCATCCCAACACTTTGTGTTCCTTCAGTGCTCTACAGGGATACACACAGCCTTGGAAGGACAGTTCATTGTCTCTGCCTCTTAAATGAAGGAAAGCTGATGGCTTGAGTTAGTGACAGAGGAAATGTTAGGTTATGGGTCTCCAGATCCTTGTCTAATCACCAGGACTATACCACGAGGCTTTTCTTCTTCATGCCAGGTGTTCTCTTTTAACATGAATCCCAACATGAGCCCCAGAGATCTGCATACACTTCAAAATCATATCTCACTATTTCTGCACAGGCTGATCTCTATAATACCAGTCAACTCTTGGTCCCTCCACATCCCTCAGCCCCTTTAGGCTGCTTAGCTTCTGCGCATGTGGCTTCCTATTCCCTTCTTAGCCCCTTTTGTGTGGTGAGACCCAGGCTCAGTTCAAATGTCACATCTTCTGGGAAGTCCTCCATGCCATTTTTGGGGGCTCCAGCTTTTTGAGAGGATACTCCCCTTTAACATTAGCTCAGATATATATAGCTTCAATCCAGGAGAAGGCAGGACATCTAAGAAGTTTGTCCTGGATCTCCAGGTGTTCTTGGCAGAACCTGGAGTTGGGGGCTTACTGTCTCCTCGTCATCGCTTGCTCTGAGTCTCTGTTGAATTTCTCACCTCCTGCAATTGCTCTCTTCTCTCCTTTGACCTCCCACCCCCGCCCCGAGCCCAACCCCTACTGACAAAGTCTGCAAAGGTCTTCAAAGTGCCGCTGACCCAGGTTGTTCTGTCTAGCAGATATTTATTTAACTGAAGAAGTTTTGTTCATAGCGAGAGATTACATCATGGAACAGAATGGACAATAACTTGAGATGAAATATTAGATGTCATGATCCCAAGAATTCATCAAAGCTTTTCTGGCACCAGGCATGCTTCACTCGCTCTATCTTAACTGAGGATTTCACTTTCTACCCCTTCCTTCCTTGGCTTCCCTGGATACCCACAACCCTATTCCTTAGCCAGCCTTGATCCCTTAACATTCTCATGACTTTTTTCCAATGGAGAGCATTTGAGCTTCTCTCTCCCCGCTTCCCCAAACTAATCCTACTTTACAAATCCCAAAATTTCATTAAGATGGCCCTACTAAATGAAGGACCCTTTTCTTGTTCTTTCCCTTTAGCATTATAACTCATCTGTGGATTTGTGGACCTTGGTTTTTTGTTTTATTTTGTTTTGTCTTTTGTTTTTGTTTGTTTGTTTGTTTGTTTGTAGCTCTCCAGTGGGTGAGCAGATGAATTTGGTACAAGGGAAGCAGTCAAGGGCACTGATTTTTTTTTATTTTCCCATATTTTATTATGGTTTGCATTTTAGTTTTACAGTGAGCATGTATTGGTTTACTGTTGTATTTGTAATAAAACTGTTAATGCAGAAAAGTTTAAAGTGTGCTTTGAAACCAAATTACAGCTTTTTTTTTCAGTTGTTTGGGCAATATTCCATTCTCGTACAGGAGTTTCTTTCACAGGGTCCCTGTCAGCAGAAGAGGAGCAACATAAAGATTTATTTTCCTCTTGTCCAGAGCAAAGCAAGTCCTTTGTTTATGCCAGCCTTTCCAGATAGTACATGAGAAGTCAGTGACTATATCTTAATCATCTTTGTGCTTCTGTGGGAAATTATCCATTGTCTAGAGCATGATTCTTTGTGTTATCTAGTGCTAACCTTGCATTGTCTACTCTGTAAAGTGTAGGTAATTGATGGCAGTGCAAAATAATTTGTGCCTGCAGACATACAAAAATTCTGTTTGATGGAGGCTCCCCAACTGTGGAAGAGGCCAGTTTTGCTTCCATTTGGATATTTATTTCAATGTTTAGGACCTATCTCTGTGTCTAGTCTCTCCATTTTCTTCGGAACCGATAGAAACATCCTACCAGTTCACTCATTAGTGACGTCAATAAGCTCTCTAACACATTCTCACTTTGTATCTGTATGAGATGTAAATGTGGGGTAAAATGTGATGATTCTACCTTTTCTGAATTTGAACATGATCCCTCATCAATTTCTCTACTGCCTGGGCCAAGGACTGATGCTCGGCAGCCCACAATACACGCTTGTTGAATGAATGCATGAATGAATGAACAGGGATGTATATCCCTGCTGCTATGAATATAACATTAGTTCAAGGATGTGCATTATTAATAGGTTTGAATTTGCCTATCGCTTCTTAGCTAACGGCCATGTTGGTGATAATTTGGGTTTTCCCCAAGCCATATTCATTCCATTTTCTTCTAATTAGAAGAATATTTTTATTTTTTGTTAGATAAATATTTTTTAGAAAACTTGGGAAAGGTAGAACATATAACGGATAAATTGTAACCAACCCATAGTCTCTCTCCCCCAAGTAGTTTCTATTAATTCTTTTTATTCCTTCTAGTCTTTTCTCTCATCTATGTATTCAGCCAGAATTTACTGCATACCCACTGTGTGCCAGGCACTGCAGCCATCACAGTGAAGGATGCGTATGAGGCACCATCCTTCTTGGAGCTGACATGTTAAGTGGGGGGGGGGGGTGTGTGGTGGAAATAGACAAACAAATGAATAAGAAAATTCCAATCAATAAAGAGCCCATGTATGCTTCCCAGTGCATATTTTCTGTCAGTTTGTGTGATTGGCAAGATTAATTTCGAGTCATGAACCCTTTATTAACAGTCCATGCTCAAACATATAGGTATGGAATTTGGTGTAGAATTGGCATCTGCCTCTCCCCTCTGAGCTACCCCTCCCCTCCACCCCCAGAACATGGTATAGTCAGGTGTCCAGCATTAAAGCCTTCCAAAGGTCGGTGGTTCTGCTGCTCCTCATGGCCTCTGAAACTCAGAGTCAAACTTTCAACATAAATATCCTCCCTGAGGGAAAGAGGGTAATTTTTTTTCTGTAGAGTTGCAGACAAGAAGGATCTTCCCAAAGTTCCAGAAACTCAAATTTCCCTTTGACTTGTCCTAAGGTGGGGGGTGCTGGGGGCTACTGCCTCTTAGAGAGAGAGGGAGTGATAGTCATAGTGGACAGATGAGGCAGCCGGGTTTGACCTTCTGCTTTTGGAAAGGAGGGGCTCCTGCAGGGGTGTCACGCACGTCTGGGGAGAGAGAAATCACAGTTTGCAGGCTTCCGGTCTCTGTAGTTTCTTTTCTTGTCAGGGTGTTTCATTTAAAATGAAAGGTTCTTTAAAATTGAAAACTTGTATTAAATTTTGAGGACCTTATCTGAGAGTACATATCTTGAGATGGAAAGAGAGAGAGAGAGAAAGTGTGTGTGTGTGTGTGTAAATTTGAAGCCAGCTCCCACAAAGGAACTTTGCTTGAAGGTTGGGAAGGGAGACTGTTTGAAGGACTTACATCTAATTGATTCCAAGCCATACCTTACTGATGAAGTCCCAGAACCTAAGTCAGGTTCGGTGGGGTGAGGTTCGGAGCTGATGACTAAAGAAAGAATTCTTAAGACATCTTTGGTGCAAAATGGTGGTTTATTAAAGCACGGGGACAGGACCCGTGGGCAGGAAGAGCTGCTGCCCCGGGTTGTGAGGAGTGGCTGGTTATATACACAGGAGTTGGGTAGGTGAGGACAAAGGGTTGTTCAGAAGGGCTATTGGGATAAAGAAGACTGTCAGGATATGGAAGGCCTGGTTACTATCAAGCCAAGGCCACTTTCCCTCTAATGAGGCACTAACATAAAGACAACTGGGAGTCTCCTGGTGGAATGTTACATTCCTGCTATCAAACGTCCTTGTTAGTGAGATTTAGGTCTTTAAAAGAAATTTAACTTTATTTCTACCTTCGTTTCCTTCGGTTTTTTATGGAGGGGAGGGTGACGTTAGGGCTTGAGGAACTGAGTTATGTGTCCTTGGAAATTGGGCTATTGATAAGACAACTTCTTTGTAGTAAATCTCAAGGACAGTTGTAAACCAAGAGAGACTCCTGCCTTGCAGGACTGTGATCTCTGCAAGATAACCATTTGCTCTTCTTTTAGCGCAGTCAGGGGTGCCTGTGAAATGTCACACATATTACCAAGGGGAGTGGGCGGAGAGGGGGTGCAAGGTGCCAGCCCCTGCTCCCTCCTCAGCCAGCCTCCTGCTCCCTCATCACTTACTATTGATGTATAATGTATATCCTGTGGGGCAAATTCACGAGCTGCTTCTGTGAACTGGGACACGAGACCCCTGGTGCCGTGACATACTATATTGGCCTTATCATATGGGTAGAGACAAGAGAGACAACATCTTTTAGCCCTTCTGTGTCTCTCTGTCTCTGTTTCCTTCTGTCTCTTTCTCTCTGATTCTGATAGTTTAGAACTTTGTGGTCCTAGTTAGTGACAAATAGAACAACTTCTCAATTGAGGCATCAAAAAAACATGCAAGAAAGCTCTTCCAGACACAAGCATTTGAGAGATAGTGTGATTGTTTGGGAGTGTATCTTCACTGGCTTTTTCTCCATAGATGTGTGTCTCGGTTCCTCCCGTCCAGAAGTTGACTACTGATCTTTAATATGTTTTAGACTTTTCCCCCGCCATATTGGATACTGGATTAACGCAGCCAAGTTCCCTTCCCTGCCCCCTTCCCATTCAGTTGCTGTGGGTCCAGGGCCCTGGAGTAGTATGGGTTGAAAAAGAGACCCACCGGCTGGCAACATCTTAGGAGCTGTGATTGGACAAGGCGTGATTATGGGTGGCTTTCACCAGTACCCTCTGCTGCTACCAGATCTCCTCTCAACACGTTTCCTTACCCTCTCAAGTGAACATCATCAGGAAACACTGGGTACATTCCTTAACGGCCTTCATTCCATGACCCAAGAGGTTCCTGCCCATTGTCCCTTGGAGCAGAAGAGGAGGTTTCTAAGTCAGACTTGTTTAGTGGTGATATTCATTCAAATCAACTCTGGGCTTGACACCCTGGTCACAAACCCCTTGATTCCATAAACATGAATGTTCTTTGGAGGCTAGTGACGGTACCCAAGATCTGCAAGGAGATTATTAAACAGGTGAATCTTAACGTGATGGTCCGGGGAAGGAAAAGAAAGAAGGTTATGCACACACCATCTCTCACAATGGGAAAGGTGGGACTTTTGAACTTTTCTGTTCAAATTAACTGAGAATTTCATTTGATTGGTGGCCCTCTTGCAAGACTAATGTCCTCTCTGTGGGTTTAAAAGTGTTTACCTTAACTGACTATAAACCCATTGTAGACATGATGGTCTATATGTCTTTGTCCAAGCCACTGTAACTTCCCATTTAGACTATTCTAACAGCCTCTTGAATGGTTTTGCTATTTCTACACCTGCCCCATAATATATTCTTCATACAACAGCCAGAGTGATTTTTTGAAAAGCATAAATCACATTACATTACTCCCTTCCTTAGAACCATCCAGTGACTTGTGCCCCTTAGATGAAGTGGAAGCTCTTCACCATGGCTTACAGGGTCAGTGTCTATCCATGACTCTTTCTGTTTCCTCTTCCATTCACTTAACGATGTTTTCAGAATTTATCATTCCCACCGCAGGGCCTTTGCACCACCTGTTCTCTCTTCCTGAAAAACTCTTGTATAGTGGGTTTCTTCCTGTCACTCAGTTATCAGATTAAACTTCATTTCCTTATGCAGCATCAAATAGCTGTTCTCTCATTCTCTATTACTTTACTGCATATAAATTTATTTTAAAAAGCATTCATCTCTATATGATCACTTTTCTTTTTTTTTTTCCCCCCTTCTTTTGTTTCTTTGTCTTCTGTCCTTCCCCAGCACCAAAATATGGAAGCTCCTGGAGAACAGAGGTCTTACCTACCTTGTTCACTGCTATATCCTTGCTTAGCACCTAGTACACAGTTTGGCATGTAGTAAGTGGTTAATAAATATTAATGGCTTGAACAGATGAATTGTAGCATATCCCCTTTGGTCTAGATCAGAGGCCAGATTGTCTTTGGGAAGGAAAGGGTGTTTTTGCATTGACTGTGTTTGTACAACATTGCAAATTGATATGAGGGGGGACCACTGACTTCCAGAAACACTGGTTCCTGAGGTGACCAGCATTCAGCCCATCATGCCTGTGCGACACCTACTCCTTTGCCTTCTGTTTCAAGCTATTGATCTCCAAATGTGGCCCAGAGACGGCTGTAATTAACTGCATGAGCTTTGAAAAGGTTTTCCAAGCTAACCCAGAGCAACTAGGCGTTTTGTAAACAGTAGTTAGCTAGAAGAAAAGGTAAAATTGCATGTGTCATCCTGTCTCCTGTCATATGCATTTTGAGGTTCAAAGGGAAAATATTAAAATGAATATCCCAGTGTTCTCATTGGCACTTGCCTTCGAAAGAGGCCAAGAAAAAGCTTTTAAGTAAAGTAGAGCGGTGGGTACCTCTTTTTATAAACGAAGGCCAGGAATGTTTGAGGAACAAAATAATCATGCCAGTGAGAACCATTTCTCACCTGTCAACTATGCCCAGTGAGACATTTTACAGAAACGAGTGCGATTACTCTTGTAATAATTTTTGAGTTCGATATTGCCGGCCCTGTTCTATAGACAAGGCTGAAACTAAAGCCCAGAGGTCAGGAACACAGTTAAGTGATTCATTTAAAAAAAAAAAAAATCATTCATTCATTCATTCATGAGAGAGAGAGAGAGAGAGAGATGTATCAGGGGTCTTTGTGCATCAGGAGTTTTGCTAGATGTTATACTCTCAACAATGAGCAAAAGAGAGTCCTTCCCTGACTCCCTGGAGCTTAGAGTTCCCAGTGAGGAGGACAGGCATTCAACAAACAGCGATGCAAATGAATATTGGATTCTTGCAGGAGATCAAAGGCTGTGAAGGGGAAAGAACGGGGCACTGTGGCCATGAGAGGCAACCTTCTTCCAGTGAGGGGCCAGGAAAGCCTTTGGGAGGAAGTGATGATCAGCTCAGACCTGAACAGGGAGGAGGAGCTGAGGACGCAGGGCGCCAGGCATGGGAGATGGTCGATGTGAGGAACCTGGGCTGGGACAGAGCTTGGCGAGGCTGGGTTGGACAGACCCACATAGCTGGATGGCGGCGAGGCCAGGAGAATGGCTGGTGGCCAGGTGGGGACAGGTATATGGAAATTTGGATTTTATTTTACAGGTAAGTGGAAGCCAAGAGAGGGGCCGTCTGAGACTGCTTCCCTAGAAGGGTAAAAATGGATAGGGCCTCAGACCTTTCAGAATGTTCCCTAACACATTTTCTTGGGGTCACCTTGGAGGAATATAATTCATGCCCCCCCCTTTGCCGAGCACAGTGCCTTCCGGTTCCAAGAGTCTGCCACAGTAATTGTGCCAACGGTACCATCAGACAATCCACACAGCTAAGGATGTTGACCCTTCCAAAGCTCAAAGGAGATTACTCATATGAGGGAATAATGATAATAAGATCCAGCCGCAAAAATAACGGAGAAAGGGATTTAAAAGACAAGTGAAGATGTGGTTATACCTGGTTACAGTGTCACATGTGTTGCATGATTCTGTTTATTTTTTAATTTTCATTTTTAGAGAATTTTATTTTTTATTGAAAGAGAGAGACGTGGATAGAGAGAGCAGGAGTGGGGAGAAGAGGAAGAAGCAGGATCCCACTGAGCAGGGAGCCTGGTGTGGGGTTCCAGGACCTGAGCCAAAGGCAGACACTTAACCGACTGAGCCACCCAGGTGCCCCAACATGATCCATTTTTTTTAAATGCTGTTAAAAAACAACAACCCATGTGTTGGAAAAATGAAAATCCTGGTTGAATAGTTATCAAAGTTCTGAGTCTGGGCGGGATCTCAGGTACTTATAACTCCCATCGTAATTTTAAGAGTAAAGGTTCCCAGCCCTAACTTCGAGATGAGGGGAAACTAAAAGGCAGAGGCAATTAATTAATTCATACATTCAAGAAATGTTTATTAGGTATTTACTACGTAGCAGGGGTGATTCGAGGCACTGAATTTTCAATGACAAATGTACAAGATGACTTCCAAAAATGTACTCTGAATTATTTCAGACATACTAAAAACATATCAAAGAAAAAGTATCACCAATATCCAGGTATCCAATACTTAGCCAAAGAAATAAAACATTACCCAGACGATTGATGGTCTCTTGTGTTACTCCTTTCCCATAACAGCCTGCCCCCTGCCCTTAGGGATAAACACTGCTACGACTTGGGTGTTTATCATTTCCGTGCATTTCTTGGATTACAGTTCATTTTTATCTCCTTTTTGCATGCTCACATTTTTTAAATCTTCTGCTGTGAGCGCATACCCTTTCCAGGAAAAAAAAAAAAAATAGCCCCGTAAGATTTATTATTTCTAAAAACCCAAGGGAAAATCAGACTTGAAAACAAAACCAAAAAATGCCCTCTCGAAACTGCACTTGATGGCCTTCCTTCATCTGGGTGGGTCCTTCGACCCATGCTGCCCCAACTTTCTCCCCCCCCCCCCCCCAGAGATCTAGAGAACCATTAGCCAGAAAGGACTCCTCAAGTTCCCTCGCCTCCTAAAAATATTTGAAGGACACTGTTGATGCCTGGAGCTGTGATTGTCAGGCTCCTGATGGGAATATGTCCTTGATCTCTTGTTACTCCATGGACACCCAAGTTCTTCTGGACATTGCTAACCAAGGGCAAAGAAGGTCAGATGTGCAACCCTAGCTTCAGGGAGGAAAGTCATCCAAATGCATTTCCCATACAAAAGCTACCATTAGAATGGGACTTAACCTTGCATTTTTTATGATGTGTGTCTTAGTCAACGGCTGTGTTTGCAAAGAAAAAAGGGAATTAATATTTAATATGCGCCCCGTGGACGGAGAGGGAGAAGAAGCCATTCTCTGCCGCGTTTTTGAGTCTTCAGTCTTAAAATATCTGCCTTTAATCTCCTGATTATGAGATGCACATTGTCCCGTCCTGTTTCTTATTGATGTCCGGTGAGAAGCATTTTATCCTTGGACTCAGATGAACCTGGGCTTTCCCTCCAGCTCTGTCACTAATGTACGATGTGACCTGGGGCTTCAGTGTCCCCTTCTAAGAAATAGGACAATAATGGCTCCTTCACAGGGGTGCAGTGAGGAGTCAGTGAGATAACCAGATGCACTAGATGAAAATGGCATGAGGAACCCTAGGGACCCCGTGGGGGGTGAGGATGGAATGGCTCTACATGTCAGAGAGAGAGTAAAAAGAATCTGAGTTGGACAGATCAGTGTATAAAAAAGAAAGGAGTCTGAAATGTTAAAGCTTCTCCCCCATTTTTTTTTTTTTTTTTTTTGGTGCTTAGAGGCTCTGAGTCTCAGAATATTTGACACTTAATTTCTACAGAGATATTTTTGTGTTTATGACTATGAAGATAGATCCAAGGCTAAATTGCTCTGCAGAATCTGGGAGGGCCCGAGGGTGAAGAACCAGAGGAGATAGTGGTGTGGGGAATTGGGAGCTGTCAACAGGGCAGTATGGAAGCCAGCCAGAGTGCGCTGGGCTGGTGGGCACTTACACCCCAGTCCACTGCCTACCCCCCACCACCCCCGCCCCCGGGCCCCCGGGCATCTGTCTTTTTCCAGCACAGCCTTGTATCTCTACTCATTCTCTATACGCATGCGCACCGCCCTCCCCCGCGCCCCATCTTGCATGCTTTGCTCCACCGCTTGCAGTTGTCCCAAGAACAATTTGAATTTTTTGTGTTTTATGCTTGCTGATCCCTCTGTCCCGGATGGGCTCACTCCTCCCGCTTGGGTCTCCTTCTGTCAAAATGTCAATCATCCTCAAACCACCTCCGTCCTCAGGAGCTCTTTGAAGCTCCTGCCGGCTCCCGGGCTGAGTCCCCTCCTCAAACGCAGGGGTGTGTACCCTGCCTACGTCTCCTCTCCTTTGGACTCCCACTGCTCAGTTTGACTTCTTTGTGTGAGTCCTTTCTTGAACAGCAGACTGAGGGCTTCCCGAAGGCTGGGGTGGTTCTTGATCCTTGTTGCTGGGGAGTGTCTAGCTTAGGGCAGGACACATAGTTTGCGGCATGAAAGAACACACCCAACGTCCAACAACTATTTACTGAGCTTCTACTCTGTGCCGGGCGCTGTGTGGGCTGTTTCCAATGCTGGGGTGAGCAGAGACAAAGTCCTTGTCCTCACAGAGCTCACCTTCTAGTGGCCCGGTGACAGACACACATAATAGAGTTAGAAGTATTTAATATGTTAGATAGTGATGGAGGAAAATCAAAGGTTGTGAGTCAGGGAGATTGGGAGAGCCATGGGTATGGACTGCAATGAGTAATAGGGTGGATCAAAGGCCTCCCTAAGAAGACTTGAAGGGGGTCAGGGAGGGAGCCATGTGGGGATATGTGGAGATGCCCTGCGGGGAGGAGCAGGCCTCGTGCATCCTGTGGCTGGGACAGAGTGGACAGGGTCAGGGGGAGGAGACAGGAGCAGGAGGAAGGTTGCGTAAGTCCTTGTACGTTATTGGATGGGTTTAGGCTTCTACCCTGAGTGAAATGGGGAGGCCCTGGGGACTTTTTAAAAAAATTTTTAATTCATTGTTTATGCACCACACCCAGTGCTCCATGCAGTCCGTGCCCTCCATAATACCCACCACCAGGCTCACCCAACCTCCCACCCCCCGCCCCTTCAAAACCCTCAGATTGTTTCTCAGAGTCCATAATCTCTCATGGTTCACCTCCCCTTCCAATTTCCCCCATCTCCCTTCTCCTCTCCATCTCCCCATGTCCTCCGTGTTCTTCCTTGTGCTCCACAAATAAGTGAAATCATATGATAACTGACTTTCTCTGCTTGACTGATTTCACTCAGCATAATCTCTTCCAGTCCTGTCCATGTTGCTACAAAAGTTGGGTGTTCATCCTTTCTGATGGAGGCATAATACTCCATAGTGTATATGGACCACATCTTCCTTATCCATTCGTCTGTTGAAGGGCATCTTGGTTCTTTCCACAGTTTGGCGACCTGGGGACTTTGGAGGAGAGGCACTAATCAGGGTGACCTCTGTCCTGCCAGGATGGCTCTAGCTCCCCCTGTGGAGAATGGACCACCTGAAGAATGGGAAAGGGATAATGACCAAGAGAACAAAATAAGAAAGAATTGCTTGACATAAATGAGCAAGAATTTTAAAATAGCCTTGACTAGAGACCGCCCAGGAAGTTTTTTCTTATGGTTATGCTGGCTTCTGACAAATGTCTGACCTTCTCTTGGCCTCAAAAGGCTATGCCCTCTCCCCACGACTCCCCCCAAAGCAACACATACACACAATTCTATGTTCAAATCCAGGGGAGATGTGGGAGATTTTACTCTTTTATATTCTCTTTCTCCCTCACACAGTGGGCGCCCACACACCGTGGTGTATCAGAGCTGTAGCTTTCTCTTTGAAGACCGGGCTTCAGTCCTAGCTTTGGACCTTCCCAGCTTTGGCCAAACCTCTCTGAATACCAGCTTCCTCATTCACAAACTGGAGCTAATGATGCCTACCTCAGTTCACAGTGGGAGTGAGAATAGCTCCTGTGCGAATCTAATAGGTTACTAACAAGTATTCCAGAACTTTCCTGACCATAAAGACTTATTTCAAAGAAACTAGTTTAAAAATACAGATTCCCTGGCCTCCTTCCAGGACTGTTTTTAGTTGGACATCATCAGGAGACGAGCACCAGGTATAGGGATTCCTCACATGCCCCCCAGTTGATTTTGATAACCAAGCCAGTTTGAGCTATTATATATGGAGGAAGTTTGTATACTGTTAAGTCCTTCCCAAATGCTCAGATGATATTATTGCTGTTGTTTTCCCTTCCCATCCCTAACCCACTTGATTTTCAGAGTCTGTGGATATAAGTAGTGCCAGCCTCTTGAGTATGTGACTTGTGCACAAGGCCCTACGCTCAGAAGGGTGCCATGCTTGGTTTAATGCTCTGCTGTCACCATCTTCAAATTCTTAATAATTTTTTTTAATAAGGAGCTCCGCATTTCCGCCCTACAATGGACCCTGCAAATTAGGTAATTGTTCCAAGGTACGATAAAGAAATATTTCAATGAGCCCGTTGAAAATTGAAATTCCGTATCCCCATATACAGCACTTGATAGAATTACTAACTGTGTCCCCATAGCTAAATTCAATAGCATTGTACGTCAGCCTTGTGAAATGGATGATTTAATACGGTGTGTTCAGATGAAGAAATTAGACCTCAGAGCCCTTCAATGACATATGCAGGGAACACGAAACCAGCTGGTGGGAAAGCTTAGAGGGCTTTTGTATTACAAGGAGTAATTGTTGGTTTAGCGGCATACAGATTCTTGGGTCCCTTGAATTATATTCTAAGAGCCCAGGAATTAGCATTTTATAATAAATAGTCCATGTGTTTTAAAAAGTCACCAAATGGGGCACCTGGGTGGCTCAGTGGTAAGGCCTCTGCCTTCGGCTCAGGTCATGATCCCAGGGTCCTGGGATCGAGCCCCGCATCAGGCTCTCTGCTCAGCAGGGAGCTTCCTCTGCTTCCTCCTGTCTCTCTCTGCCTGCCTCTCTGCCTACCTGTAATCTCTGTCTGTCAAATAAAATAAATAAAATCTTTAAAAAAAGAAATAAATAAAAATAAAAAATCACCAATTAATTTTGAACATTTCTGATTTACAGTAATTACCAAGTTTATTGGTTTGCAACGTGACGGTGGAATTTGTTTATAAATTCAGATTCCTGGGTGCTGCTCCAGGATGCTGAATCAGCATCCCTGTGGTGGGGCGGGGGGGATCTTTGACTTCATAGCACAGGCCATTTACATGGTCTTCCTGGGTTCAAAAGTACTGACATCAGTGACGGATTTGGGTGACATTTCTTCCATCACTCGGTGACACCCATCCATCTCTTTTCTTTTTGATCGTGGATGCTCACTCTCTGTCCCTGACCAGTGGACCCCTGGAGAGCCTCTGGGTTACTTGAAAAAGGCAAGGACAGACTCAGTCCACATGCTCATGAAGAAGTTTCCCTCTCCGAAGTTCAAGAAAAGGGAGTAGGTGAGGTAGGGACACTAGCGATGTTCATCTTTCCAGAAACGTGTATTGTAAAGAAACTCTGGATCCAGGACAAGTATCTCATTTGCAAGATCCCAGGCTTTTCCTTTTACTCCTCCAGACTCAGGGAGAATCTAGGTCCTTGTCATGGTCTTCTGTGACTCAGGACAAGAGGAATCTGGGGACTTAAAGGGGGTGGTTCTAAAAGAATTAGCATGACCAAAGGAGGGACAGGAGGAGAGTCTGGGTGCCAGCTGTCTAGAAGGCAACACTTCCTTCACTTTGATGTGTGCCTGAGTCACCTGGGGATCTGGCTGAAATGCACGTTCAGTTCAATGAGCCTGGGGTAGGACCTGGGGTTCTATGCGGTGGGTGCGTGGATTACTCTTATGGGAGTGTGGTTGTAAGGCATTTTGCCCTTGCATACCCGACAAGCCCCTAGCAATGAATGGAGGTGAAGCAGGCTAGAATATTCCTGTTGACCGGTTAACTAATTCCATGTAAAGACTCAGACATTCTATAATTTTCGTGTACTAACTCCTATGGTTAGCATCTCTACAAAGAGCCTTCATCAGCTTGTACTAATGACAAACAGAGTTTATTTCCAAAATATTCTTAACTTCCATGGGAACAAAATGAGGCATCCAGGAAAACAGGGCAGGGATTCTGTGCTGCTTCTGTATGATGATTTGGGCTCAGGGTCTGGGGTTTGGGGAACAGATACTGTTGGGTCAGTGGCTCCGGGAATGCAGGAGGAACAATAGAAATGACTGCCAGGGCCGCCATCTTCCAGCCCCCTCCCCCGCTTCCTCAACCCTTGACTCTCCCGCCAGAAGGGTGTATGCCCAGGTCACGGCTCCATAGGTAACCCGATACCTTTGCAGGAAACAGAAGTATCAGGACCCCCCTACCCCATACCCTCCGATCACCAAATACCCTACCATATATGGATGTGAGCCCATGCCCTGCTTTGGCCCGATAAAAGACCCCCACCGACTCCCTCCCATGGTGACTTCCCCGACTCAGCTTTCCAGAGTCCCGGAACCTTGCCCGAGGGTGCCCACCTCCTCCTGGCGCGACTTTCCTGGCTCCCCTTCTAAGCCCTGAAACTTCGCCAGAGAGTGCCTTTCATAAATCTTGCCTTGTGCCTACCTCGCCTGGTGTCCTGTTTATCTCGCCTGTAAAACCTAACAGATACTTGGAAAAACAAAGGAAAGCCTGCCTATGTGTGTGGAGGGAGGTCGTGAAGAATAGGGAGAAAGCCTCAAGGTAAGGGCTGTAGACAAGCTTGTCCACGTGATTTAGTGATATCCAAGCTATTGGGTTCGTTGGCTCTCAAATGGACAAGCTTGGATCTGAGACTTGAACTCAGACTTGAACTCAGACTTGAAGGTCCTGCCTTCCAGAATGATTGTTAGGCTTAGCTAGACAGAGTAAGTCAAGTGTCTTACCTTTATTAATTTTTTGAACATTCAACCAATACGTATTGAGTGCCTGTTATGTCTTAAGGAGTAACACAGTGAAGGAAGCAGGTGATCTCTTTACCCTCATGGAGCTTAAAGTCTAGCAGGGCATACAGACATAAGCCAATTAAAATAAGAGATGAGCAAAATGTTGCCGATGGTGTTGGTATGCTGCTCCCAGCCTCTCGGTGGGTGTATCCATCCCCCAGGTGTCGCCGGTCTAACAGCTCCTACCTACAACCTTGTGCAAAGGCTTGCCAATGGGCAGTTGAGATCGTCTCAGAACTTACGAGCAGCCTCCCTCATAGACGGACTGAAGCAGCATGTGGAAGACCAGCTCCCTTTGCATCAAGGCAGGTGGAACTTCGTGGTGTAGTTCCTGCTCCAGAGTTGCCCGTGGGCTTGAAGCTACTACTACATGTCACGGGCTTTTCATGTCTCATCCTCTCTCCTGCCCCTGCTTTACAAGTTTCTCCCAAGAACACTCCCTTCGTGAGCCAGTTAATTGCACAAATTCCCTAGGCTCTGCTTCTGGGGGACACGCCTTGAAATACAAGATGATTCCTGGTAGTGATTAGGGCTGTGAAGTAATAGAACAGGAGAGGTGGGAAGAAGGGTGACCAGGGAAGGTCTCATTTTAGATCAGGTATCAAGGAAGGGCCTGTTAGAGGAGGGGGCACTTGAACTGAGACAGGAATGACAAGGGTGGGCTGCCCTTGCAGTAACCAGGGTGGGAAGCAATCCGGGTAGAGGGAGTAGCTAGTATAGAGACCCTAGCCGCAGAAAAACTGGCACATTTAAAGACCTGGGAGACCTTCAAGGGTCTTCCCCTTGACCATTAAAAATGAGGTGGAATTTCATGGATGAGAGAGGCTAGAAGGAGATAGGGGAATGTCTGAGAGCAGAGGGCAGAGGGTCACGGATAAGGGCGAGTGGGAGGAAATGTGGTCAGAGAGGCAGTCATGGCATGGCACCCTTCTCTGTAAGCTGGGGAGAGAATGTGAATTTTATCCCCACTGGGAAGATAGCTGGGAAGCCATCGGAGGGGAGTGAGACCTGAATCATGTTTCACAAGGATCACTCCGCATGCTGTCTGGGGAATAGATCACAAGCTAGGGTCTAGAAAGGATAGTAGCCAAATAAATAGTAGCTCAATCAGCAGGTCAATTACCAGCCTTCAGAGATGACTTAGGAAAGAGTTCTGCAATAGGAGGGAAATTGACACAACCACCCTCCAAGGGCTATTTGAATAAATTATAATTCAGGAACCTCTTACTCAAGCACACCTGGGGCTGCCTGACTCAACTGCTTAGACTTTTCAGTAGTATGGTGTTACGTTTACTGAAAAAACTGAAAAGACATAGTTTCAAACACATAGTTACTAGATTCTTCTATTGACAGATTTTTTTTAAAAAATTTATTTATTTATTAGAGAGAGATCACAAGCAGGCAGAGAGGCAGGCGGGGGAGGGGGGGAAGCAGGCTCCCCACTGAGCAGAGAGCCTGATGTGGGGCTCAATCCCAGGACCCTGAGATCATGACCTGAGCCGCAAGCAGAGGCTTAACCCACTGAGCCACCCAGGTGGTCCTATTGACAGATTTTTTAAATTGACCCCCCCCCCCCCCGCCACCTTTTATTGAGGTTTAAATATAGAAAGGTGAGACATAACTTTTCAGAAATTGGGCAGACACAGGTCTTCTTAGGGTGAGAGGTGGGAACCAACCAAGCAGAGAATATCTTTGAAAGTAGTGATGCCCTACAGCAAGGTCTAATAGGAAGAGCCCTGGCATATGGGAACCAGAGGCTTGACTTACAGATTCACTGTGGATGTAGGGGAAGCGATTTGTCTTTTGGGCTTTCGTGAATGTTTGGTGATCATTTCTTCCCATGGATACCTGGTTACCATGCCATTTCCAGAAATGGGCTTTTTACCGTAACTGGTCTCTCTCACCTCCCGTCCTTGGTAATAGGATCCTTCTGAGATTTGTCTTCCAACAGCAGAATTTACAGAATACCAACATTTGACACAATCAGATTGTGATACAGTATGACCTTACTTTTTTCTTAGGACATTTAATCTTCAACCAACTGATCTCTCCTTGCCCTCCACTTACAGTCATTGTTTTAAATATATTCTTTTATGTTTCCTAGTGACGAAAGGAATACATCCATATTACAGAAAAAATTATAATATCCAGGTGAGCTAAACAATTATTTAAAATAATGGCAGGGATGCCTGGGCGGCTAAGTTGGTTATGCAGCTGCCTTTGGCTCAGGTCATGATCCCAGGGTCCTGGGATCGAGTTCTGCGTCGGGCTCCTTGCTCAGCAGAGAGCCTACTTTTCCCTCTGCCTGCTGCTCCCCCTGCTTGTGCTCTCTCTTGCTTTTTTTTCTTTCTCTAACCAATAAATAAAATCTTTAAAAGAAAAAATCAATAGATAAAATAATGACAGAGAGTAATGGAGCATTTGCAATGCACCAGACACTGAGTTATGCATGTATTTGTATTACATCATTCTATTTGTCATCCCAACACTATGAGGTAGGGACCATTATTATGCCCATTTAAGAGAAGGGAAAACAGGCTGAGTGGGTCAGCGGCTTGCTCAGCAGAGCAGCTAGTAGGTAGCAAAAATAAGTTGGCCTAAGTTGCCCGATCCCCAAACTGAGCCCTTCACTATTGTCCTACCACTTGGACGAATCAGCAGTAATATTTGGGACACAGCTTGCCATGTTTTGTTACATAAACAACATGCATATGCAAAAATATGAATTTGTCCAGTTTTATTATCCGTCACATATACTCCTTTCCCACCAAAGCTATGGAAACATGTACATTTTTGGGGCGCCTGGGTGGCTCAGTGGGTTAAAGCCTCTGCCTTCAGCTCAGGTCATGATCTCAGGGTCCTGGGATCGAGCCCCACATCGGGCTCTCTGCTCAGCGGGGAGCCTGCTTCCCCATCCCCCTCTGCCCGTCTCTCTGCCCACTTGTGATCTCTGTCTGTCAAATAAATAAATAAAATCTTTAAAAAAAATTAAAAAAAGAAAAAAATGTACCTTTTCACACAACCTCACATAAATCCACGCAAAGGAGGATGTCTCACTCATCCCTGTATCGCTAGCGTTTTGAATAGTCCCCAGCATGGAGCAGGCACTCAGCAGGTATATGTTGAATGAATGAGTTGACGACACACTCGATCAGCAGCTTTTATCAATGAATACAGAGATGTTTCATCATCCAGTTCTTCTCCCGAAGCAGTAGATCGTAAACATCATCTACGACATCTGCTGTTTTAGCCACACCTTGTTTTTATTTATTTATTTTTATTTTATTTTATTTAGTTACTTGAGAGACAGAGAGAGAGAGAGCACAAGCTCGTAGAGTAGCAGGCAGAGAGAGGGAGAGAAACAGGCTCCCTGCTGAGTAAGGAGCCCGACATGGAGCTTGATCCCAGGACCCTGGGATCATGACATGAGTCGAAGGCAGTCGCTTAATCCACTGAGCCACCCAGGCGCCCCTACACCTCATTTTTAATGGCCGCACGTGGTTATGAATGGACATTTTTAGTTCTTGTTTTCCCTTATCCTTTGTGAGCATCTTGAAACAATCTCTTTCCTTGGCTTCAGGAGTGTGTCCTTACCTTACCGCACTTCAGGAGTGCGTCTGTCTGGTTGCTCCAGGAGATTTTGTCTCCTTTCTCCCACCTTTCTTTTCAAGGGATGTTGACCTTTCTCAGGGCTGGAACATGCGCCCCTTGTTGTCTTTTTATACGTGCTGGATGAGTCCGTTCACATCCTCCTCTGTAGTTAGGATGCTCCTCTTTTCCAGATGCCCGCCAGGAGCTCCATCCATATCCATTACCTTCTCTCATTTACCCTTCACAGCGGTCATTTGAGGTAGATGCTGTTGAACTTGGAAGCATCATGAGGCTGCATAATTTCACAGTGTCACACAGCTGGAAGACAGAAGGTCTAGGATTTTAAGTCAGATCTGTCTGAGGAAAACACAGGAGCTCTCTCTTCTATGTTCTCCATGCACTTCACATAGAACCTTTTTTTTTTTTTTTTGCTCCTTAACAACTGCTTGTTGAAGTAGTTAATCCGATTTTTAAATCCCCAAGGACTGCTTTTGTGAGTCATTTTTTTCTGACTACATGTGTTCTTCTCGTGTATTCTCTTTTATTTGTCTTCCTCATCCACTTTTCTTTCCAAATCTTCCTCTCCCTTTTGTTTTTGCGGATGAATCTTCAAGCCTGACATTTGCAGATTTCCACCCAAATATAATTTGAATTTCAGTGGAATTTCAGAGTCTTTCATGTAACTAGGGAACAGTTAATGTTCCCTAATGGAACTTTGGCTGCCTAGAAGGATCCTGATCTTAAACCCATCAGATCCCTGCAGTCCGATGGATCACATAATTAAAATGGGGATGACCGGCTTCAAAGAAGCCACTTTTCACTGCTCACTCAGTACCTGGTACATTTGGGGAATCAGGGGAGACAGCAAGAGTCTTCATGGCAATACCACCCCCACAAAGACACCACCTTTCTTCTCGTCTCCCACATGGATGCAACATCCCTCCCATGGAGACAATCCATGGAGAGACAGATGACTATGGAGGCAGAGGCTGGGCTTTGGGGAGTTCCAGGAATCACATAGAGATGACACTGTGTGACCATCCTAAACCACTCAGAGTACTTTCTGTACAGAAAAGAGACTTGGTGGTACTCATGGGATGCCATTAATGTTTTCTTTTGGTTCAGATGGATCCTGCTGGGGGATTCTGAGCATTGGGAGAAGCAAATCATCCAAGTCTGTGCTGGGATCAGTCTTGGCAAAGTCTCAAATGAGAACTCAAATCTCAGAAAGCTTACACTGTGCTGAAACGGTTTGTTCCAGCCCGTCTGATAGAACTTCCTGTGGTGATGGAAATGCTGTCGGTGTGCTCAGTCCAAACCAGTTGCCACTAGCCACATGTGGTCTTGAGTCCTTGAAATGTGAGTAGCGCAAATAAAGAACTGAATATTAAGGGTTTTTTTTTTAAACATTTTAATTAGTTTAAATAGCCATATGTGCAGTTGTTTCAAGGAAAGCAAAGTCATGAAAGTCATTTGGAGAGAGGGTAAAAGGTTAAAAAAAAGAGTGAAGAGTGTTAGATGGTGAGTGATAGCAAGAAGGAAGATATGCTTGTCCCCATCTCCGGGACACTTACGATGTAAGGGAAAGCGTCATCATGATAGGTGTAGAAATGGGGTCTTGCCATGGGGGAGAGAGATTGGACTTCACACTGAATACAGCATGAACAAGTGGGAATTTAATAACCGAGGAACAGGGGCGCCTGGGTGGCTCAGTTGGTTAAGTTGGTCATGATTCCAGGGTCCTGGGATCGAGCCCCACATCGGGCTCCCTGCTCAGTGGAGAGCCTGCGTCTCCCTCTCTCTCTGCCTGCCTCTCTGCCTACTTGTGATCTCTGTCTGTCAAATAAATAAATAAAATCTTAAAAAAAAAATAAATAACCAAGGAACAAGGGGGAGGTCAGTGGATGGAAAATTGCTAAGACCTAACTTTGAGGGTACGGAGGATTCTGCCTAAACCAGTCAACAAGATTCTTGCTAGAGACAGGCCAGGGTGATCAGACATCACCGGGACGATGGTAGAGGGTGAGGAATGGGTTTAAACACTGACGGGTGATCAGGTTTGGGAGGATGGGAAATTCTGGCGAAACCAACCAGCAGAATTCTTGTTAATATCAAACAATGCAGAGACCAACATTGGAGTCCAAAAGCCGGACCTCGTTGGGAAAGAGTTCAGGGGAGTCTGAGCAGAGTTTGGTCAATGAGAGAATCTTTGCCACTAATACATTGGCCTCTTTTACATCAAATTTTCCAAAGAATTTTCCACTATTTCTACTACATCTACTACTACTGTCTCTGCTACGTCTGCTGTTTTCACTTCTACTATTTCTATTACTTCTGCTTCTATTGTAACTCGGTTTGCCACCATCATCATTTACCCCCCAGTGCGTACAGGTGTTGAAATTTTAGTCACTGACCATGGCTGTCAACCTGACTTCTGCATGAAAGATCTAGATGAGGCATAAGGCATTCTCAGATAGATATATGTTAGCATAAACATAAGTAAGCTAAATAAAAGGCCTTGTCCTAACATGTAATCTTGGATTCTCAGTACTAAAGTGAGAAGGATGATTTTTGTTTTGTTTTATTTTGTGTGGTCTTGTCCGTATTCTAAATACATTCTAAAGACCGTACAGAAGCTCCTCAGAAAATTAAAAATAGAACTACCATGTGATCCAGTAATCCCACTTCTGGGTATTTAGCCAAAGGACATAAGCTCACTCCTCTTTTTTTTTTTTTTTTTTTTTAATATTTTATTTATTTATTTGACAGCACAAGCAGGCAGAGAGGCAGGCAGAGAGAGACAGAGGAGGAAGCAGGCTCCCCGCTAAGCAGAGAGCCCGATGCGGGGCTCAATCCCAGGACCCTGAGATCATGACCCGAGCCAAAGGTAGAGGCTTTAACCCACTGAGCCACCCAGGCGCCCCAAGCTCACTGCTCTTAAAAGATATCTGCACACACCTGCCCTGTTCACTGCGGCGTTAGTCACAACAGCCAAGACATGGAAACAACCCAAGTGTTTACCAACAGATAAAGAAATGTGGTATAGGGGCGCCTGGGTGGCTCAGTGGGTTAAAGCCTCTGCCTTCAACTCAGGTCATGATCCTGCCGGTCTTGGGATGGAGTCCCGCATTGGGCTCTCTGCTCAGCCTCTCTGCCTAGTTGTGATCTCCGTCTGTCAAATAAATAAAATCTTTGAAAAAAAAAATGTGATGTATACATACAATGGAATATTATTAACCTTAAAAACAGAAAGAAATCTTGCCCTTTGCAGCAACCCCGGATGGACCTTGAGGGCATAGTGCTAAGTGAAATAAGTCAGCCAAAGAAAGACAAACACTGTATGATCTTACTCCTGTTTGGAATCTAAAAAAAATAACTAGACTCATAGATACACAGAACAGATTAGTGGTTGCCAGAGGTGGTGGTTGAGAGGGGTAGGCAAAATGGCTAAAGGTGGTCAAGAGGTACCGAAACCAAACCAAAACAAAACAAAAAACCCACATCCTAATTAGAAGCTGTTGGTATGCAAAGCACGTTATTCCCAAGTCTCAAGAACAAGTTATTCCTGGACCTGAAGTTTTCTGCTTGCATTACTTCTCATTTTTCTGGGTAGTTATAGGGCTTTTATGCTGCATTTCAAAGTCAGGGATAAAAGCTTTCCATAGTTTTTTTCTTTCTCCAAAAGTCTCTACTGAGGACTGAGACCAAGGAAAGAGAAAATGCCTTCACAATGCAATTATCTCTGTGGTCTGCAGGTCTGAAGGCACCATTGTCCGAATTGAATGATGTAAGAGGAGGGCTCGCATTGTGATTCGTAGGTACATAGGTTAAGATAGTAAGAAGCAGGGGCACCTGGGTGGCTCAGTGGGTTAAAGCCTCTGCCTTCAGCTCAGGTCATGATCCCAGGGTCCTGGGATCGAGCCCCACATTGGACTCTCTGCTCGGCAGGGAGCCTGCTTCCTCCTCTCTCTCTCTGCCTGCCTCTCTGCCTACTTGTGATCTCTGTCTGTCAAATAAATAAATAAAATCTTAAAAAAAAAAAAGATAGTAAGAAGCAGCAAAAATTCGCATTTGGGTGAAGGAGTGGGGGGCCTGTTGATGGAACAGGCAACCTCCTACCGGTCCTAAGATGTATAACTTAAAATACTCAATGTGTATTTGGGGGGAAATGCTGTTTTGTTAAAACAAAATTTTTATTTAAAAAAGTAAATACAAAAAAAGTTTAACTATTTTTTTTAAAAGATTTTACTGATGTATTTGAAAAAGAGAGAGGGAGAGAAAGCAGGAGCAGAGAGGGGAGGAGGCAGAGGGAAAGGGAGAAGCAGACTCCCAGCTGAGCAGGGAGCTCTGTGCAGGGGTGGGTCCCAGCACCCTGAGATCCTGACCTGAGCCGAAGGCAGGCACTTAACTGACTGAGCCGCTCAGCTGCCCTCCCCTGCAAATATTTAAATATTTTGAAAATATATAAATGAAGTCAAAGTGGCCCTCCCACCTCAGATCTCTCATAACCCTTTCTAAGGAGAACCAACGTTAATGGTTTCTTGGATATTTTTCCTACATTTCCTATGCAGGTACAAGCATATCCTTTTTTTCCTTTACTACAAAAGGGATAAAACGAAGCACACTGTTGTGCCTCTTGCATTTTTCACTTTCTATTTCCATATAAATAATTCAGATCGTCCTGACCTTTTTTTGTTTGTTTGTTTCCCCCAAAAAGGTGTACACTGTCATCTATAAATTGAGAGAGTCCTGACCTGCTTCAGAATTTAACAACATTACTTTTGGTGAATTAGGTTGTTTCTAGTCTTTCTCTTTTATGAGCAGCGCTGCTGTGAACTTCCCTGTGCGTATATCTTAATGCATTGCTGCAAAGAAAAGTGCAGAATAAATTCCTGGTAGATCCTAGGATTTGTGTCTTACAGTTCGCATGTGATTGACTAAATCGCCTTCCATGAGGCTGCTCTGATGTACACATTCACCATTTATTCAAGCTCTTGCTAACGTTGTATATAAGAAATACATTTATCTTTTCTAGCCTGTTGGCAAAAATTAGTGTTTCACTGTTATTTCAATTTGCATTTCTTTAATTAAGAGAGAGGTCAGGTCTCTTTTCATATGCTGATGTGTCATTTGTTTACTCCCCCTCCCCCAAGGGCTTCCTTGTGTCCTTTGCTGAATTTTCCACTGGGATATTGGCCATTTTTTATTTCTTTGACAGAGCACTTATTCAACAAAAGAAATCCATCCTATCTCTGTCATTGGTGTTACAAAATATTTTTCCCTCAGCGTACGATTTTTCTTTTGAGTTTGTATATTTTGGCTGGGCAGAAGTGTATGTATTCTGATTTATTCAGATTTCCGTGATCGTTTAGGCCTGAAGGACAGCCAGTCTTTTGGATCTTGGTTCTTTGATTCATACGTTCAACAAATATTTATTGAGCATTGACTATATGTTAGGTATTCTTCTAGGTTCTGAAAATAGAGACGTGAAAAAAAAAATCACAAATCTTTGTTCTCTAGGAGCTAGTGGGAGAAAAGTCAGATAGCTAAGAAGCCAGAAAATGGAAGTATATAGAGGGTTAGATGATGGTAAAAGCTCAGGAGAAAATAAAGTCAGGGAAAGGAACAGGCGTGTCCCGAGGCGAGGGTAGGGTGGGCTGGGTGCCCACGATGGTGAGGGATACGGTGGCAATTGCAAATTTTGAAGTTTCAAAGCTTTATCTTACCATGAAGGGAACATTTGAATGAAGATGTGAGAATAGCAAAGGGAATGAATCACGCCCATATCTGGAGGAAAGCATTTGATCCAGAAAGTAGCATGCAGAAAGAGAGGGTGATAAAAACAGCAAGGTGGTCCTTAGGACTTAAAGTCAGAGGTAAATGGGGAGTCAGAGGTGAATGGCAGATTGTGGGACACTGTGGGGTGTAGAAGCCAAGGGACCAGTGTGGAGCCTGTGATTCTGATAGATATGATAAATGATAAATGATGGTTGCTTAGACCATGGTGATACCAAGGGGAGGGTTGAGAAGTTGAATTCTGGAAGGCTCCGATTTTGGTCTGAGATCAGGAAAGGACACATGTAGAAGTATATGATTAAAAGTCCAGTTTGGGACATGTTGAGTTTTAAATGCCTCTGAGGCATCAAGAATAGAGGTTGAGAAGGCATTCGAAGACGGGGGTCACGTGTTCAGGAGAAAGTTTCAGACTGGTAATAAAATTTGGGAGTCATTAGCTTGGAGATGATGTTTGAAGCCATGAGGACGAATGACCAAGGAAATGAGGAGAGAGAGAAGATAGCCATCCGAGGCGCCTGGGTGGTTCAATGGGTTAAGCCTCTGCCTTCAGCTCAGGTCAATGATCCCATCGGGCTCTCTGCTCAGCAGGGAGCCTGCTTCCTCCTCTCTCTCTCTGCCTGCCTCTCTGCCTACTTGTAATCTCTGCCTGTCAAATAAATAAATAAAATCTTAAAAAAAATAAGAAGAAGATAGCCATCCAAGGACAGAGCCCTGGGACTCTTCCAAATGGTGGTGGGAAAACCCATGATATCCGAAGAGCTAAGGGTGAGAAATGGGCTACCGGCACAGGGATCCGTGTGTGAAAAGGCCTGGAAGTGAGGAAGAGCATGGTCGAGGTCATACACTGGGTGCTGGTACACCTCATTTGGCCCATGACTGTATTTTGATTGGCCCCTGCAGGTTTTTTTTTGTTTGTTCATTTGTTTTGGTGGAATGAGTTGGCAACATTTGAAACTGGGGATTTCACATTTTTAAGAACTTGGGTATCTGCCATCTCTTGGATTGTCAGTCTGTTTGGCAATACGGGGGCTCACATTTCCACCGAGCAGCACTTGGCCATCGCAAAATACTTGCTACCCCCTTCGGAAGCATCGTGTGGTTTGGTGCAAGAGTCCCCTGGCCTTCTTCATTCATTCGTTGTACCCACTGCAACAATCCGTGCCCTAAAGTTTGTAAATAGGATCTTCTTCCAGTATGTGTACCTTTTCAGCTGATCGCAGGATGAGGTGTTGGAGCTGACCTCTGCTATGTCCACCCTGGTCCTCAGAGGAGAATGGCAGACATCAAAACTCCTTGTATGGGGCACCTTGGTGGCTCAGTGGGTTAAAACCTCTGCCTTTGGCTCAGGTCATAGTCTTAGGGTTTGGGATGGAGCCCTGCATCGGGCTCTCTGCTCGTCAGGGAGCCCCCTTCCTCCCTCTCTCTGCCTGCCTCTCTGCCTACTTGTGATCTCTCTCTGTCAAATAAACAAATAAAATCTTAAAAAAAAAAAAAAAACCCAAAACTCCTTGTATTTTTCCCTAATACCCTGACATACTCCTTAAAAGAGGCTGAAGATGAAACTTGCAAAAAAAAAAAAAAAAAAAAAGGGGTTTAAATTAGATTTTTTTTTTTTTTTTTTTTTTTTTTTTGGCGATTCTGGTGGGATGAAGTCAAATTTTTATAAGAAAGTATAGACAGACCTTGGAAGCCATCATCATGATTATTAGTGTAGGTATAATAATGGGAGAAGACACTTGCTTCATGCCAGACTCTGGACTAATGAGCATTTTGTAAGCATTGACTTGCTTCATGCTAGGAGTAGCCACTTGAGGTAAGAACTGTTATTATCTCCTAATATAGACGAAGAAGTTGAGTCTACTTATGTAAGGTCACAAAGCTAGTAAGTTTCAGAGCCAGGATACAAACCCAGGTCCGTGTGTCTCCAAAGTCTGCAGTGTTTTGACCAGTGTCAAACATTCGAAGAGAAACTCATCTTCTTGGTTGCCATTGCTTAAGTTGGTTGCCGGCCGAACAAAGCACTTAGCCCTTCAATCCTCTGGGTCAAAACTCCCTGGCAAAGACCTTCCTGAGCCCAGCCAGCACAGGAAGTCAGGGCCCAGCCAGCCACAATGAAATGTCCTCTTTCTACCACATTCTAGTTATCTTGTTTTATGACGAGTGGCTTACTATTCCTGGCAACACAAGCCCCGCATTTTATTTCTCTCCTGCCTTCTGAAATTTGCAACCAAATGAGAAGTGGTTTGGGCTCATTACGGAAAAACCATCATCTGCAAAGCAGAGATGGGATCAGAAGGAGCCCACTTGGCCACCATTCCCTTTCATGGCTGTAGATTTAATTAGGCCTCTGTGTAACGCGGGCTTGGGAAAGCTCTCTCTTTTGTTGCTGTTAGGGAAAGTGCTTCCTTCTTCCTCTCCAGGGTTCCCCAGTGGGGGAGGAGAAGGGAATGGATTTCTGCTCTCTGAAGCTGAGCTGTGAGCCTTTGAGCTTTTTTTTTGGTGAGAGTCATTTGACAACTTACCTAGAAGCCAAAGCCATTGTGCAAGCGTGACCAGAGATGCAGGGTCATGAGCTCCCTTTTTGTCCACCTTTTGGGAAATCTGACATCCTTGGAAGGCCTGGAACTCTGGTTCCAACCCCTGTAAAATAAAAAAGTAGGCTCCTAATAGCTTCTCTCCATTGGTTCTACCCACCTACCTTCTCTCTTTCACTTGATGACCTTGGGCCTTTGTAGCTCTCATACCCTTATCTTTCCTTCACTTGGCTCTTCCCTACTCCTGCTTTAAGAAAGTCTCTCTCTCTCTCTTTCTTTTATTTATTTATATTTTTTTTATTTCAGGAAATGTCTCTTTTTTGGGGAGCCATTCCCAAGCCTATAGACTAGGCTAAATCCTTCCGGTACCATGGTGCACTGTGGGTATCTTTCCTTAATCCCTATAATTGCGGTTTGCTTTAATGACTGTCTCCTCGTCATCCAGGAGGCCCTGTCAAATAATAATTTTCAAAAAGTCGAAAACATGACTTTCATACAAATATAAATTGAGCACAGGTCAGGATTTTTATTCCACTGTTTAGTGAAGAAATCAGTAAAAAAGTAAAACTTACTCAAGGAACATTTTGAAGAACTAGGTTATTTGCAGGCATTTTGGAAAGAGGAAATTAGAATAAGATTGCTGGGTTAGATAAAATGGAGTCATGTCCTATAGGATGGTGGGATTGTAACCTTTAAGCCTGTCTTTTCCCCTGCGTAGAAATCTGGAAGAGGGGCACCTGGGTGGCTCAGTGGGTTAAGCCGCTGCCTTCGGCTCAGGTCATGATCTCAGGGTCCTGGGATCGAGTCCCACATCGGGCTCTCTGCTCAGCAGGGAGCCTGCTTCCTCCTCTCCTCTCTCTGCCTGCCTCTCTGCCTACTTGTGATTTCTCTCTGTCAAATAAATAAATAAATAATCTTAAAAAAAAAAAAAAGAAATCTGGAAGATGCCACTCAGCTTCACAGTATTTGATCTGCAATCAGAGAATTAAAAGCAAAGTCAACACAGATACATTCTCTAAAAGAATTCGATAAATCTTGAGTGAGCAGAATTCTTAGTGCTGGTACATGATATCAATAGGAGATGCTATGGTATTGTTTTTGTCCTTATTTCTGAATTTTGGATATTTTTTCTTACCAGTCTATATAGTTGGAGCCCCTTTTGTGATGGTACACTAACATCTTTAATAGCTAGTATAGGATTTTTGTTCTGTTCAAGATTTGGTGGAGAAGTTGCCACCTACCTACTGAAATCAAAGAATACTATGTAGCAAATTAATTTGATGCATGTATTAGTCAGCTCAGGTTGCCAGAACAAAATGCCTCAGATGGGATGGCTTAAATAGCAGAAATTTATTTTCTTTCTTGCAGTTCTAGACGCTAGAAGTCCCAAGATCAAGGTTCTCCCTGTTAGGTCCCTAATCAAAGGAGCGAGACTGATACAAAGCGAAGGTCAAGCAAAGCTTTATCTCGCACCAAGCATCGAGAATCAAACCGACCGGTCAGGGCCATTTCTTACAAAGAGGCGACCCCTCCCAGCCTCACAGACTAATTTTTATAGAGCCAAGGCCATGTGTTTGAGCCTGGCCACACACAGGTGACCAATGAGATTGTAACACACAGAGAAATCTGCACAGTCATGCTAGGTCACACACGGGTGGCCAATTGAATTTCAATTTACCGTAGTAGATATATGCGTGCCCCACTGATTGGATGTCTCCACCTGGCCTGACCCGCCCTTGTATCTGGGCTTTTGCTACCTGGGACTGGTTTCCTGGACTTGCTTTTAAGTAAGTTCCTCTGGGAGGGGCAGGATCAATCTAAGTTACTGCATAAACAACAAAATGGCTCCCTCTGGCTAAGTAGGCCCTTACACTCACTATGTCCTCACATGGCCTTTCCTCAGTGTGTATACAGAGAGAGAGAGGAGAGAACCCCCTAGTGTCTCTTCCCATGAAGGGCACTAGTCCTGTTGTATTAGGGCCCCACCTTTATGACCTCATTGAACCTTAACTTGTTCTTACTCCCAGTACAATTACACTGGACAGTTAGGGCATCAACATATGAGTGGGGTATTTACATACATTATGTATTATGTACATACATTATATATTACATACACTCTGTATTATGTTACAATAACATAATTCAGTCCCAATTTTTGTAGGTTGAATTGAGTTGAATCAAGTGTGAATCAGTTTTTTAAAATTATTTATTTATTTATTTGACAGAGAGATCACAAATACACAGAGAAGCAGGCAGAGAGAGAGGGGGAAGCAGGCTCCTTGCCAAGCAGAGAGCCCGATTTGATGCGGGGGCTCTATCCCAGGACCCTGAGATTATGACCTGAGCCGAAGGCAGAGGCTTAACCCACTGAGCCACCTAGGCACCCCAAGTGTGAATCAGTTTTATTTACTTTTATACATGACAGACTTTCAAGGCTTCTTATTCTAGATGAACTGTTCAGGCTTCACTATTAAATTGGTGCCTCTCCCCTTCTATTATCCCTCTCTCTTCTGGATATACAACAGTTTGTAGAGATCAGTATTAAGCAGTGCAAGAAGGCTTTTCTCCTCTTGCATGGGACCCAGTAATATCTGTTGGCTATAAAATAGCTTCGCGGATGTCTGTCATTTTATGTCTACTGAATATTTATTTATTCCCTCTTCTTCTGGTATCAGATGCTCCATTGTCCTCTGGGGAACCACATCTGCCCTGCTCTCAATCCACATGACTCAGGAGGGTTCACCCCATTCTCATTTGTAGCAGTAGCCGAGAGACTGGAGTATGATCCATCAGAGCACAGTGACTTGTTAGACCTGACTGGTTCACGGTTGGGCATGTGGTTTGACCTGAGACAATCATAGCCTTACCTTGGATGTTTTCTAGAGCTATCAAGAAATAGTCTGTCTTTTCTTGTAAGAATGCTCAGCTTTTATACCATAAATCTAAAAGAGCTGGTGGTGCCTTTTGCAGCCTTATTGTGATATCCTTAGAATGAGGCTACTGAATTCTGGTTCCCCAAAATATCACCAAAACAACCTGCAGATAAAACAAGACAAAATTAAGACAGAGATAAGACAGAGTTAAGCTGATTTTTATCCTATAACGGAGAACACTACCTTGACAGAATCTGAGTAGCATCTCAAAGGAGTGAGGACAAAATTGAGATATTTATTGAGATGTTGAAGTCAGTTTAAGGTGGGTCCCTAATGTTAGAATTAGTAAGGGGGCGACTTACTAATTAGAATTAGTGGAGGGTGGCTCAGTCAGATAAGCGTCTGACTCTTGATTTCAGCTCAGGTCACAATCTCAGGGTCCTGAGATTGACATCCACATCTTGCTCTTTGCTAGGAATCAAGCCTGTGTGAGATTCTCTTTCTCACTCACCTCCTGCCCCTACTTCTCTCTCTCTCAAATAAATAAATCTTGTTAAAGATTAGTAAGAATTGTGACATAATAGTTTTGGCTTGGTGGACCCAACAAGATCAGAAATTTGAGATGAGGGGTCCAGAGAGTCTTGGGTATACCCTATTGTTGAATGCTTCCTATTGAAGACTTGATGGGTCTTTTGTCAAGTTCCCTGGACAAACAATACAGTTATTCACAACTTTTATCTTGGTGGGCAGGTATTTCTTGGAACAGTAAAATTATGTTGATGAATACAGTGAAATAGTAAAGTCATATTAATGCAGATGGTGAGCTGTGAGTATGGATGGTTTTAGTACTCCAAGTCAATATGGTGGAAAGCAGAGAGATGAAAGTAATGATTCCTCTTGGCAGTATTTGCATTTCCAAATCCAGGCATACTGAAGCCAGAATGTGGAATGTGGAAAATTGAATCTTTCTCTCTCTTTGTATTAGAATCACACATTCATGTCCTTTCTCATGCAACCACAATTTTATTACCTCTTAATAAATGGGGTAGATTAGATTTCCCAACTCTGCTGATGTTTGGCTGCTCAGTTGACTGGGCTTGGCTGGTAGAATGCGGGAAGGAGTGATGGTTGCCAGTTTCTATCATTTTCCATTTCTGGCAACCATTCCTAAAGCATTCCAATTCTACTCACCCCTTGTGAGCTCCTGTGATGAGTCTTGAAATGATCAGGTCCAAGTTGCCACTACCTCTTTGACCGGACCTCAGACTGAAGAACCATGGAGCCGCAGAACTAACCAGAAGTCCTGAGTTCAGTCTGACCCGCCCAAACCCAAACTCGGTCAGTACAAATGTGGCTGTCCCATATACCTATGAGAAAGAAAGATTAAAAGTTAACTTTTGTTTTTGAAAACCACTGAAATTTAGATGTTGTTTATGATACATTACAAAGTTACTACCATTTGGAGTTCACTCTTGGACTTTTAGGTACATGATCCAATAAATTCCTCATGTTCCTTTAATAAGTTTTTGAGTTGAAACTTTGCTGTTTGTTTGTTTTCTTTATTTATTTATTGGGAGCCTGTTTTTAATAGTAGTTTTGTTATGTATTAACTAGAACAGTTTTCTCCATTAGCATTTTTTTATGGCATAACATTACTTTTGGCTTGAGCCTCTAAGACATCTGGGTCTTTCTCAGGGGAACCACAGACTAGCCTGATGCTCTTCATTCTGTACCTGAGCAATTGATTTTTTTAAGGTAATATTTACCCCTGTTAATGCTCATCTTTTGGCATGTGCCCAGTGTTCCAGTCTAGTGAGATCTTTCTCAATTTGATTCTTATATTCTGGGGATTAGCTGTCCCATTCAGCATTTTGTCAAACACAAATTGGATCATCAGCATGACCATGAGAGCCTTCTCCAGACCCTTCATTTCTCTATGATGATCTGTGGTATTGCATTAAGACTGACCCCAACCCACACAAATAATCATCATTTAGTCCAGGTGTTCTAGATGACTGCCCACAAGACAGAAATATCTTTCAGCTCATTGTTTGAAGTCAGGAGATACTATGTAGCATATAGATACCTATAGATATAGATACTATATAGATACTGTGTAGCAGTGACCTGAAGCAAATCTTCCCGGATAATATTTTTCATATCTATCCACAATGGCATGACCCACTTTTCAAGTCAGTGGGTGGGTATCTTTATTTCTCCTGAAAAAAAATAAATAAATAAAATGGCCTAGCTGCTGAGTTCTAGCCCCACCCCTAATAAAAACCCATTGACCTTGAGTGAGTCACTTATAACTTTCCTCTGACTATGATACCATGACTTGGACAGGATCTCTAAAAACCAATTCAAGTCCGAAAGAACAAGGCAGTTGTGAACTTACAAACACATCCAGCCTACCTCTGTCTTCTAGTCTGACTGTGTGTAAGGCACATTTAAAAAATCTGGGGAATGTGCCTCACATCAGAGTTTCCCTATGCATTCCCCAATCTAGCTATTCACTGTGTTGCGATTTTCTGTTAGCTTGTTTATTTGTCCTTTTTATCTTTGGGCTTTTTGAGAGCAAGGATGAAATTAATGTAGTTATCACAACACCTGACATCGTTTCTGGCACATAGTAGGTACTTAGTAAATATGTGCTTGGTTGAATGAACAGAGCTTGTTCTGAGGCTCTGTGTGTGTATGTGTCTGTGTGTTTGTGTTAGAACAGCTGGATAATGTTCATCATTAGCCTGAAGCATTGGCTAATGTTAAATTTAAATTAAAATATACTCTTGGGTGACTACATCTTCAATTTCATGGTTGATTCCTTTGTGATTGACTTATTAAGCTAAAGCAGGAGTTGCACACTAAAATACCTCGCGGGGCCAAGAAGGAAACATAATAAATGAGAATGGTTAGGTCCAACTGGAAAATACCCAGTATTTTCACAGGAATGGATACGCACTGCTGCTAGATAGTCTGCTTTTCAGAGTGGGAGGGTTTTTTGTTTTGTTTTGTTTTAGTTTTAGTTTTCTCAGTTACAAAATGTGCGCTAAAAAATGCAAAAATTCCTAATCTTTAGATTTTTTTTTTTTTAGTGGTTGCAAGCTTTAGAACATAATTTAAAATATTATGGGGCCAAATAAACACATCTGTAGTAGCCTAGATACAACTCACAGGCCATCAATCTGGGAAAAAGAGTTAAATGTTTTACATCTGAAATGGTATTTTAGTTTACAATGAATATTTAATTTACAATGAATAACCTTGGATACATCAAACACATATCAAATATGCTTATTGTGGAACAATACAAAGCCTGTAACAGTGGTAAGAATTCAGTTAAGGGCCAGTTTAGAGGTCTGAGGATAGATTGCAGGGGGCACACATCACCAAGGGTTCCTACATAGCAATTTACAGGAAAGATTAATTTTGGAATTAAAGATCAGTCTTCAGCAACTTGCACACGTATTATATTAAACGAGGCAGATACCTTGAGTCAGTCTTATTTCCAAATAACTAATCTCCATTATGGTTGAAAAGCTCCAACCACACCCCCTGACCTTGCCCCACCATGTCCTCCATGGTTAGACATTAATATTCATTGAGGGAGATGGGTCTCTTAATTGCTTATAGCTTTCAGCCCATCAGTCATTGCTCTTGGTTCGTCCCAGCCAGTTTAGTAACTACTAGTCAAGCCTGTTGAAATTATCTGATGTATTTGCCAAGATAGAAACCAGCATGGCTCCTCAGAAAAATGGCCAATTTAATCAAACCCTACAACTTGCAGCAAGCAGAAATCCATTTGAGGGTTTCATTTTATTAGCCATTAACTGAAAAACATATTTAATATTCATGCCTGTTGACCCTAGATAGCCAATTGATAAAATATCACATAGTGTTAAAACACACACAACAAGATAGTCAAGTAACTCTGCAGGGTTATGTCTAAAAGGACTACAGTGGCGTGAATGGAGCTAGAGAGGATTAGGCTAAGCAAAATAAGTCCATCAGAGAAATACAAATACCATATGATTTCACTCAGGTGGGATTTAAGAAACAAAACAATCATGGGAGAAAGAAAGAGGCAAACCAAGAAACAAGATTCTTAGCTATATAGAATAAGCTGATAGTTACCATTGGGGAGTTTGGTGGAGGAAGGGGTAAAGTAAGTGTTGGGGATTTAGAAGGGCATTTGTGATAAGCACTGGGTGATATATGGCAGTGTTGAGTCACTGTATTGTACCCCTGAAACTAATATAACACTGTATGTTAACGAACCAGAATTTAAATAAACACCTTACGAGAAAATAAAAGGACCGTTGTGTCTCAGGCTTTGCCTCCCCGGGAATCTGAATTTAATTCAGGATTTATTTTATAATAAAATGAACACAACTTCCTTATGATTTAATTAATTAAATAAATAAAAATATATCTAGTGACCAATAATGTTAATTACTAAAGGTAGAATTCTAGATTCCCGAGAGTGTGACTTCCAGTAAGGGCAAAAATGGTGGGAGAATGAAGACATGGGGAACCGAGTGGAGTGTAAAAATGGTGTGCTCACCCACAGTTGGAGTCTGATCACTTATGCCATGCCTGCCAATTTGTAGAGATGAGTAGGGATGCTCTGTTAAGAATGATTTCAAGACCACATACTGATTTAGGAGGGAAAACTACTGTAATGGATCAGTAATGTCTGCTACTGGCATATGTAATGGATTAGTAATGTCTGGTACTGGCATAGAAGTAAGGGATGGTGGTGTGCATGCCACATCTATGCTGTCTGCGGCCTAAGTAGAATAACTAGAATGTTTACATAAAATTGTCAGAAGTCTTAATTTTCTTGGGACGGTCTCAGTTTATGCCTGTCAAGTCAATTAATCCCTGTTAATTATGCACTATCCCTCCTTCATTTTCAAGAGTATCTTAGTCTGGATAATGATAGATAACCACCCAGGAAAAATTTTTTGTGTGATTATCATTAGCTCATTTTTTTACTCAAGAAATATTCCTAAATCCCCTTCTGTTGCACTTTGATCATTCATGATTAACCACAATCTTCATTTCCCTAGATCAGGGTTTTCTCAATATTCTGCTCAAAACATCTCAACAAGACAGCCTTCGCTTCTTTAGGCACATGGGTGATTCCCCACTTCCCATCCATAGCACTCTCTGATATATTCTGGAATACAACCATGAGATCGCACACCTCAGCCACTCCTATATCTCTGATCTGATCATTTGTCCCACCTTCCTCCCCACAATAGCCCCTTTAAAAAAAAAAATTAACCTCTCTTTTGAATGGAGCTCATGTGTGTTTTGTGCCATACCAGGTTTCCTGTCTGCTTCAAAGAGTGTTGATTTTTAAAAACCCAGATTAGCAAAAGACTGAAGAAATGCATGTCTCAGATTTTTGGCCATGAGAGATTCCTGGGACTTTAAGATCTTTGTGCAGTTTCTGGATTTTCTGTTTGGATTCCCAAGGATGGAGCTTGGGTCCTTTAAAACAAACACTCACTACAATGGAACTTCCAAGCTGTCTTTGTGCTAACAGACACATCAGTCAGTTTGTTTGCTCTGAGCAAGCTCTAGGATAAGCCAGTTTCACAACCTCAGGGATAGTAACATTTGGAGCCGGATAATTCTTTGTTATATGGGACTGTATAGGTGGTATTCAGTGACATGTCTCGCTTCTCTACTCACTGGATGCATGTAGCACTCCCACTCCCCCAGATGTGAACAAAATCATCTCTGGACATGGCCAGATACCCTGGGGGGAGGCAAAGTTGCTGCCTGGTAAGAAATGGGGGAAAGGCACCCTGAATATCATGACAAAGAAACTCACTCTTTCTGTCCTCGAACAAGTCGTATGAGCAGAAACACTGGCAAGCAAGTATGGTGCCCAGGTAAGGGTTTGGCAGAAGTATTGTGAAAGCCAAAGAAGGAAGGATGGATTCGCTTCTGGACAGTCCAATAAAGCTTTATAGAAGATGGGTCTTTGGGGCTTCAGATGATAATTCAGTACTCCCCAAGTGGGACGGAAGGGAAGAACATTCCAAGAAGAGGAACAACATATGTAAAGGTGCTGACGTATGAAGGTTACTGTGTTTGAAACAGTAAGGGGGCACCTGGGTGTCTCTATCGGTTAAGGGTCCGACCCTTGACTTCAGCTCAGGTCATGATCTCAGGGTCATGAGATGGAGCCTTGAATCAGGCTCCATGCTGGGCTTGGAACGTGCTTAAGAAACAGTAAAAAGTCTAGAGGGGACGGAGAGAGGAGTGCATTGGGGAGAGTGTCAGGGAGTCAGAGATGGCAGGGACAGGTTCAAGCCCAGTCTTGAGACTTACTAGGAAATGGAGTTGAACTTTATCAATGGTGCAGCAGAGAATCACAGAAGACTAACAAGGGGAGATCTGGGCTTTAGAGAGACGACTTGGGTGTTGGCTAGAAGCAGGACAACAAGGGGAACATTGTCTTTGGAATCAGGCTGCCCTGGGCTGGGAGCTTGTTCTGCCATTGACTTGCCTGTGGGACTCTGGGCAAGCCGTTCCTTTTCTCTAAATTCCTGTTTCCTCCTCTTCAAAATGAGGATGATAACCCCCGTCTACGCCCCTGGCTTGTTGTAAGGATTAAGCGAGTTAATCCGTGTAATGCTCTTAGAATATCTGGATGTAACTGAAGCTCATTAAATAATTATTCTTTTCAGATTGCAAAGGGGAGCAGGGCTTGAGACTGAAGGCAGGGAGGCCAGTCTAGAGGAGGCAGTAAAGCAGGGCCGGGGCATGAGACAGCACAGCTACTGAGTGATGGGTCAGAGATGAGTTAGTTCCCACCTGAATTGAGTTGACTCAAGAAGTTTGCATTCTTCATGCTTCCAGCAGCAAGGAACCCCGTTCTCCAAACAGACACAACATCCCTGGATATCTCACCACATCCACCTCTGGACAGTCCTATGCCAGAAGTTTCCACCACTTCCAACCTTCCTTGACAATATGAGCTTATTACCTGACCACTCTTTGTTCAGAAAGAGTTAATTAAATGTGGATCCACAATTGGAGAGTACATCTTAATATCATTCTGCCTTGTCTGAGTTTTCCCTTCTTTTCTGCAGCCTACCTTCTGTTCTGAGGAAGAGGGACTACAAACGACCTGCTTCAGGACCAAATAACAATTTAACAGAGTGGAGATTCATTAAGACAGTGCTGATGGCGGCTATAGTCCCCGAATGGAGAAACAGCCCAGAGGATTTCAATTTTCTACCAGTTTTCTGACCTCAATTTACAAGGCAGAATTAAGTCCTGGAAACCAGAGAACAGGGGAAAAAAAAAAAAAATAATGGAACTACTGGCTTTTAATCACTGGTAGAATCATGAGGAGTTAGTAGACCTCTAACCTTATCATTCAGTTCTCTCTTTTAAAGAGAATTTTATCAGGAGCAAATAGCTGAATGTGATTGCTGTTTCTTTTCATTTTCAAAATGTATTCTTTCAAAGATATTAAAAAAAAAATCATGTGCCACGGCAGTGCCACGTCTTGCGATAACAGTGATAAACAAGACCAGCCTAGTCCTTGGGCTCTCAGAGCTTACTTTCAGGGAGAGCCAGACAACAAAGAGGGGTTGCTAGGAAAATTGTGACAATTACTATAAAGAAAATGAGCCTACTTCTTTTTATGTAGTTCAAGGAAATGAAACCCAATTTTAAACAAGATTCTTAGGGCTTCCCCCCCCCCCCATCATAAGCGTATGAAGCTGACAGACAATTTTGTACCCACCTGTGACAATTTTTGGAATTGACTTAAATTGATTGAGTCGTGGGTTAATGACCCAGAGTTATTATTTGCTTTGCTGCCTCTCTAGAAAGTCAGGGCTCAGAAAAAGAAAAGGGAAACTTTTCTTTGTTTTAGGTTCTCCAGAGGTAGATGGAGTCTGGTTTCTGAGGGCATCTTGGAAGAATTTTAGCAACAGTAGTTAAGAGGGAGGGTCCTGAAGTCGGATGCTGGGTCCAGACCCGGCTCTACCACTTAATAGCGTGCAGTTTTGGGCAGGCTCGTTCACCTTCCCGTGCTGTCCCACTTTATGAAATAGGATGCTCTTCCACTTCTTAGAGCCGAATGAGGTGATGCATAAAAAGCTTAGCAAAGTGTCTGACACATGTGACACGTTAAAGAAAGAATAGAGCAGATAAAGGAGGTTCGCTATTTTGCTGGGTGGGGTGGAGGTTACTAACCAGGTCTCTGAGCTGTTGCATCTGGCAACAAGAGATAGTAGGTTCAAATCTAAGTTTTGCAGCTCCTAGCTCTATGAGTCTGGGCAATTCATTTCACTCTCTAAAGCCCAGCTTTGTCCTCTGCAAAATAGGGATAACAATGAGCATCTTCAGAAGCTGGGTTGGGGATAGGAAGACACGTTTGTAAACCATCGTTCTCAGCGCATGGTGGACATCATCATCATCATCGTCCTCGTCCTCAGGGCCAATTCTTTTTCTGTGTAGCATGAGTTCTCCATTTTTATTGTGTTGCTTAGAAGCGGAATTTGCAATTGGGGTTCTTTGTGCAAATGGTTATTTGAGTGAGTGCTGTCAGGACAAACTCAAAGTGCAGTAAGAGAAACAGGAGGGGGTCGGAAAAGTGGGATGCAAGGAGATGGTTTCAGGTGATTCCTAGATTGAGCTGGGTCATACAGGGAGCTCTGGTGCGGAAACCGTAGCCCAGAGTTTGCCCTATCCGTCCAGGGAGCTGGGCTTTGTACCCCTGTATCAGTCAGTCATTGGTTGCTGGCCACTCTGGGGAGAAGGACCTCATTCCCCAGACGTGCCGGTGAGAAGGCATCTACCGACATCAGGGCAATCCTCCGGAGAAGCGTGCGGTAGGAGACCTTTGCAGCCAGCAGCACGGCAGCTGGGAGGTGACTGCACAGGTCTTGCATTGAGGATTTGGGAGGGACACCAAGAGCACTTCTGTACCTTTCTAAGCACTTTGATTTTCTTCTGGGGGTCCCCTCCCCTACTCTCATTCTGACCCCAGTTCATGGTGACCCGAGAACTGGATGTGTCTAGCCATCAGGATTGTTTCCGGGATCATCATGGGATCTCATGAAGCCAATGAAACCCAAGGAAACTTTTGCTAGGTGTGAAGACTGGGAGAGAGCTTCCGGCTCCTTTCTGCAGATAGGGCGAGTGATTACGGGTTTACAAGCTGGACCAGCCGGGGGCCAAACATGGGGAAGGAGAACGAAGACAGCCTAGTGAATGGTAGTCTGGTGATAGAAACCAGGGAGCACCTAACCAAGTCCCTGGATCAAGACATGCCTGAAGGTTACTCTACCCTTGTACATCCAAGTTAAGCGAGCCCATTTTTTCCCCTCCCTTTTGTTTACTTCTCTGAGCTGGGAGTTATTGGTTCCTGCAACAGTCGAGTCCTGACTGATATCGTTGCTGTAATGGACCTGGGAGCAGGATGCAAATGAGAAGCAGTCGATCAATTTATAGGATCATTGTTGTTATGTAAATAAAGTTCTCTTTTGACTGAGTGAACAGAGGCTTCCAAAGCCAGGGCAGCTTTCCAAATTAGGTTTTCATTGTCTGGGGCAAAGAAGAGGCGAATTAGGCAGCTCAGAGGGCACTAATGCTTCCCCTACCTCTGAGAAAGAGGTTTTCCTGCCAGCTTTCCCTGACTGCCCAGGTCGGGTGCTAGCAAAGTGACCTTCAAACAAAGTGGTCAAGCCAAAGCTGACAGCCCAAATGGGGCAGGAGGAAGGGATGGAATCAAGTCAGAAGGAGAGGCAGATAAAGGCAGAGCTGGTGAGCAAACGGGCAATGTCTTGATCTTGTTAAAAGATAAACTGAAGCACACTTAACGTTTTACAGAGTTTATCTGAGCAAACCTCGGTTTGAATTAGGCAGCACCAGACCGGAAGTGGTTAGGAGTGGTCCACTACAGACAGGAGCCAGAGGAAGGACTCTGACAGAGAAGACGTGGAAATAAAGCAGGGAAATTATTTGATTCACTACAGCTTCTGTGGTTGCCTTATTTGGGAAAGGCTGGTTGGCTGATTGTGATTGGTTGTCCTTCGGTTTCCATTTCTTGACCTTGAGGCATCAAAGGCTTCGGCTTGGTTGGCTTCTGTAGGTTCCTAAGGCTTTAAAGCCACCTCAGCCTAATGACCTTCCTGTTTAATTAATTTTAAAAAACGAGCAGAAACAGTTCACTAACACAGAAAACCCCTTTTCATCCACAGAAAGGATTAGCGATAAGGCAAAATGCATTAACCTTCCTCACGGTTATCAGCATTTTAAAAAAGTTTATTGGATTTTTATTTCCATTTCTTCCTCTTTCTCTTATTTTAACTTTTTCTGTACCCATACAGTATGCATTCGTATTGCCCACTGGGCTCAAATCATACGATCTCGAAACTAAATGCAGTCAGAAAAAGAGACACAAGAATTTGTGGGGAAAAAAATAAATAAATAAAGGTGTTTGGCTCCGTTAGACTGAGCTTGGTTTCTAGGCTTTCTGGATGAAAGAACATCTTTTCTGTGAGTCGGTTTTGGAAACTTTGTAATGCCTTTGGTCTTCGTTGCAGGATTCTTCCAGCTTAAGGATGGGGAGCGCTCCATCAGTTTGGGGGTGTTTAAGGGTATGAGAGGTCTAAAGCCACAAGGGGAAGACTTTTGAGGAGGGCCAGCCAGAATCAGTAGAGTGATGGGTAAGAACACTAGACAAGAAGTGACGAGAAAGAAAAGTGAACTTGGGGATGAGGCAGTGTGGAGACAAAAGAAGGGGAGGAAAATGTGGTTGCTGGTTCTAGTTATGGGGGGTCCTGCTTGCCTGGCCGATTGGGGCAAACTGGCCAACTGTGCCTGGCATATGGTACCCCTGGCTGGTTGATTTAGCCAAGAGATGTAGTTTCTTTGGGCAGCATTTCTCGAAGTGTAGTTCAGGGACTGCCTGCATCAGCAAGAGACCTGTTTAGAAAGCTGATGGTTCTTGTACTTTACCTACTGCTACTTAATCAGCATATCTGGGCATGGGACTGGCGGTTGCGTTTTTTTATAGCTTTGTTGAGGGGTTATTGATTTAACAGTAACTTCACATATTAAAGTATATGATTTGGGGCCACCTGGTTCAGTCTGTTCAGTCTGTTAAGCGTCTGACTCTTGATTTTGGCTCAGGCCATGATCTCAGCATCCTGGGATCTAGCCCTGTGAGTTTCCACAGTGAGGTTCCACACTCATTGTGGAGTCTGCTTGAGATTTTCTCTCCCTCTCCCTCTATTCCTCCCACCCACTCTCTTTCTTTCTCTCAAATAAATAAATCTTGAAAAAAAAAAGATAGGATTTGATGAGTTTGGACATTGTAATCCATCTGTGACATCATCACCCACAATCAAGATCATGAACGTATCTATCCCCTCTGAAAGTTTCCTCAAGCCTTTTTGTAATGCCTTCTTCCTCTGGACACCTTCCTCCTTCATCCCAACATAACCATGGATCTTCTGTCTCTATAGATGAGTTTGCAATTTCCTAGAATTTGATAGAAGTGGATACATAGCCTACGTACTCTTCTTGTCTGATATCTTTCACTCACTCATCTACCCCCCGACGATAGAATTTTTGGATGTTCCTAATTTTTGGCTATTAAGTGTAAAGCTTCTTTGACTGTATTTCTACAAGTCTTTGTATGGACACTTGCTTCCCTTTCTTCTTGGTACATATGAGGAATATTTTGATGGGGTCGTCTATTCGTTGAATGTTTAATTTTTTTTCTTTTTAAGATTGACTTATTTATTTGAGAGAGAGAGAGAGAGAGAAAGAGAGCATGAGTGGGAGGAGCAGAGGGAGAGGGAGAGGAAGAGAACCACAAGCAGACTTCCCCAGTGAGCATAGAGCTTGATCCCATGACCCCGAGATCATGACCAGAACTGAAACCAAGAGTCAGACACCCAACTGACTGCTCCATCCAGGCACCCCACATGTTTAGAATTTTAAGGAACTGCCAGACCATGTTCCAGAGTGGTTGTTGCTTTTTACATTCTCCCCAGTAGTGTATGAGTTTTTTTGTTCCTCCACATCTTCATAAAAACCTGGTCAGATCCATCTTTTACATTTTATTCTGGGATGAGTAAAGTGATATCTTAGTGTGGTTTATTTTACATTCTCTCAGTGACTAATAATATTGAGCAATTTTTCATATGCTTATCTACCTTCTGGCTTCTTTAAAAAAAAAAAAAGATTTATTTATGAGAGAGAGAGCATGAGTGGGAGGGACAGAGAGAGAGGGAGAGCGACTCTCAAGAAGACTCCACGCTGACCATGGAGCCCAGTGCAGGGCTTGAACTCATGACCCCGAGATCACGACCTAAGCAGAAACTAAGAGAGTCAGAGACTTAGCTGACTGAGCCACCCAGGTGACCCAACCTTCTGTATGTCTTTTTTGGTGAAGTGTTTGTTCAGACTTATATTGGATGGTTTGTCTTCTGTTATTCAGTGGTAGACGTTCCTTGTGTATGCTGGATAGAAGTCTCTTGTCACATATGCATTTTGCAAGTATTTTCTCCCAGTCTGTGGCTTCCTTTTCATTCTCCCAGATGTACATTGGCATCTTTGGCTGTTTATGTGTGTGAGTCTATTCCTGGCTTCTTTTTTCCTGTTCCATTGATCTTTGTGTTGTTTTCTTTTGTCAACACCATACCAGACTTTTTGATGACTGTAGCTTTATCCCAAGTATTAAAATCTTACAGTGCAATTTCTCCAACTTGTTCTGCTTTTCCAAAATCAGGGGCTTTGTATTTCCATATTAATTTCAGAAGTGGTTACTCACTGTATACAAATATGGCCTGTTGGGATTATGAAGGAGTTTGTCTAGATTTTATAGATCAGTTTGTGTATAACACCTTACCAGGATTAGGTCTTTCAACGCCATCTCTCTCTCTCTCTCTTTAGATGTTCTTTCCTTCCTCTCAGCAATGTTTGGTGATTTTTAGGGTTTATAGGTCTTGCACAACTTCAGTCAAACTAATCCCTTTCATATTTTTGGTGTTATTATTTTGGTGTTGTTATTATTATAAATCTTAATTTCCATGTATTTGTTGCCCATATATAGAAACAAAATTGATTTCCAAAATGTATGGACCAGAAACCTGTTAAACTCACCTATTAGTTCTAGTGGCTTTTCGGTAGAGTCTAGGAAGTACTCCTTATAACTGATCAGGTCTGTGAAAAAAGACAATTTTACTTTTTATTTCTCAAATGGTAGCTTTTTATTTCTTTTGATTGCCTTGTTATGCTCCTAGAACCTCTGGAATGATGCTGAACAGAAGTAGAGACAGCAGCCAGACCTAGCTGACTCTTGATGTTGGAAGGAAAGCATGGAGGCTTTTACGATTAAATACAGGGCTAGCTATAGGTTTTTCCTGGATGCCTTTATCAGGTTGATGAAGTTTTGTTCTATGCTGGTTTTCAGAGTTTTTATAATCAATGGATGTTTGTTTTTTATAAAAGGGTTTTCTGAATCTATTATTGAACTGATCATGCTTTGTTTTTTTTTTCTTAGAGGCTGCTCATGCGTGAATGCCGTGGATCAGTTTTCAAATACTAAACCACGCTGTGCTCCTGAGATAAACCCCACACAGGTATATTTATTATCTCTTTACAAAAATGCGATGTTTAATTTGCTTGAATTTTATTGAGAATATTTGCATCTGTGTGCATGAGAGACATTGTTCTACAATTCTTTTTTCTTCGACTGTCTTTTTCTGGTTTTAATGGTCAGGGTAATGGTAACCTCGGAGAATGAATCCGGCAGTATTCCTTCCTCTCCAGTTTTTTTTAGAAGAAGAGTTTTTGTAGAATTGGTCTTCAGGTAAACCTTATTTTTAAAAAAATTAACATATAATGTATCTTTAGCCCCAGGGGTACAGGTCTGCGAATCACCAGGTCCACACACCTCACAGCACTCATCACAGCACATACCCTCTCCAATATCCATAACCCCACCACCCTCTTCCTACCTCCCTCCCCCGGCAACCCTCAGTTTGTTTTCTGAGATGAAGAGTCTCTTATGGTTTGTCTTCCTCCCGATCCCATCTTGTTTCATTTATTCTTTTCCTACCCCCCAAGCCCCCACGTTGCATCTCCACTTCCTCATATCAGGGAGACCATATGGTAGTTGTCTTTCTCTGATAGACTTATTTCGCTAAGCATAATACCCTCTAGTTCCATCCACGTCGTCGCAAATGGCAAGATTTTATTTCTTTTGATGGCTGCATAGTATTCCATTGTATACATATACCACATCTTCTTTATATATTCATCTGTTGATGGACATCTAGGTTCTTTCCTGTGTCCTATTGTGGACATTGCTACTGTAAACATTCGGGTGCACGTGCCCCTTTGGATCACTACATTTGTATCTTTAGGGTAAATACCTAGTAGTGCAATTATTGGGTCATAGGGTAGCTCTACTTTTTGAAGAACCTCCATGTTGTTTTCCAGAATGGTTGCACCAGCTAGGCAAACCTCATTTTATTGTGCTTCCCAGATATAGCAGTTTTTACTAATTTGAAGATGTGCGACAATCGTGTGCCAAAATTCTCTTAGGCACTTTTCCCAGCAGCATTGACCCACTTCATGTATCTTTGTCACATTTTGGTAACTCTCACAGTTTTTCAAACTTTCTTCTTATTATTGTATCAGTTATGGTGATCTGTGATTGGTGATCTTTGATGTTACTGCTGTAATTGTTTTGGGATGCCACAAGTCATTCCCATACAAGACAGTGAACTCAATTGATAAATGTTGTGTCTGTTCTGACTGCTCCACTTACGGGCCATTCCCTCAATCTCTCTCTCTCCTTTGGGAGTCTCCCTGTTTTCTGAGACACAACAATATTAGGCCAACAAATAACCCTACAATGACCTCTAAGCGTTCAAGCGAAAGGAAGAGTCGCACATCTCTTGCTTTCAATCAAAAGCTAGAGATGATTAAGCGTAGTGAGGAAGGCATGTCAAAAGCCGAGATAGGCTGAAAGCTAAGCCTCTTCTTCTAAACAGTTAGCCACATTGTGAATGCAGAGGGGAAAGTTCTTGAAAGAAATTGAAAGTGTTACTCCAGTGAACACATGAATGATACGAAAGCAAAATAGACTCCTTGCTGATACAGAGAGAGTTTTAGGAGTCTGTATAGAAGATCAAACCAGCCACAAATTTCCCCTAAGCCAAACCCTCACCCAGAACAAGGCCCTAACTCTCCTCCATTCTATGAAGGCTAAGAGAAGTGAGGAAGCTTCAGAAGAAAAGTTTGAAGCTAGCAGAGGTTGGATCATGAGGTTTAAGGAAAGAAGTCATCTCTGTAATGTGAAAGTGCAAGGCAATGGTAGAAGGTGCTGCAAATTTTCCAGAAGATGTAGGTGAGAGAACTCATTGAAGATGGCTGTGCTGAATGATAGATTTTCAGGGTAGATGAAATGGCCTTCTGTTGGAAGAAGAAGCCATCGAGGACTTTCATAGCTAGAGAGGAGAAGTTGCTGCTTGATTTCAAAGCTTCCAAAGACAGGCTGACTTCCTTGTGAGGCGCTAGTGTGGCTGGTGACTTTCAGTGGAAGCCAGTGCTCATTTGCCATTTTGAAAATCCTAGGGCCCTCAAGAATTATGCTCAGTCTACTCTACCTCTGCTGTATGAATGGAACAACCAACCCTGGATGACAGCACATCTGCTTACAACTTAGTCTCTGAATATTTTAAACCCACTGTGGAGACCTGCTGCTCAAAAAGAAAGATGCCTTTCAAAACACAACTGTTCATTGACAATGTACCTGGTCACCTGAGAATTCTGATGGGGACATGCAATGAGATTAATGTTGTTTTCATGCCCGCTAACACAACGTCTGATCTGCAGCCCATGGATCAAGGAGTCATTCCAACTTTCAAGTCTTACTGTTGAAGAAATAACATTTTCTAAGGCTACAACTGCTCTTGTTAGTGATTCCTCTGATGGATCTGGGGAAAGTTGACTGAAAACCTTCTGGAAAGGATTCACCTTTCTAGATGCCATGAACAACATTTATGATTCATGGGCAGAGATCAAAATATCAACATTCAATGGGGGGGTTGGAAAAAGTTGATTTCAAACTTCATGAATGACTTAGAGGGGTTCAAGACTTCAGCGGCTCTGGTGGAAATAGCAAGAGAATTAGAAGTGGGATAGGACTGCATTGCTGCCATCTCTTGATAAAACTTTAACACAAGGAGTTGCTTCTTATGGATGAGCAAGGAAGGTCATTTTCTGAGAAGGAAACTACTCCTTGTGGAGAGGCTGTGAAGATTGTTGAAATGCCAGCAAAGGCTTTAGAATATTATGTAAACTTCACTGATCAAAGAGTGCCCAGATGGAGGGGATTGAAACCATCTGACCCACTGTTCCACTGTGGGTCAGATGCTATCAAACAGCATCACGTACCACAGAGAAATTGTTCAGGTAAGGAAGAGCCAATCAAAGTGGCAAACTTTATTGTTTTATTTAAGAAATTGCTACAGCCACTTCTGCCTTCAATACCCACCACCCCCAATCAGTCATCAACCATCAAAGTGAGGCAAGACTCACTACCAGCAAAAAGATTACGTCTCATTGAAAGCTCTAATGATGGTTAGCATGTTTTAACAATAAAATATTTTGAAGTTAAGATAGGTACATTGGGGGCACCTGGGTGGCTTAGTGGGTTAAAGCTTCTGCCTTCAGCTCAGATCATGATCCCAGGGTCCTAGGATTAAGCCCCGCATTGGGCTCTCTGCTTACGGGAGCCTGCTTCCCTTCCTCTCTCTCTCTCTGCCTACTTGGGATCTCTCTCTCTCTGTCAAAAAATAAATAAAATCTTTATTTAAAAAAAGATAGGTACATAGTTTTTTAGACCTAGCACCATTGCGTACTTAGTAGACTACAATACATTATTAACATAACTTTGATATCCAGTGGGAAACCAGAAAGTTCCTTTGACTCACTTAATTGGGTAGTTGCTTTATGATGGTGAATCTGGAACTGAACCTGTCCTATCTCCGAGGTATGACTGTAGTTCTTGAAACGTTCAATGGAATTCACCAGTGAATTCATTTGGGCAAATTGGTTTTCTTTGTTGGTGAGCTTTTTAAACTATAAATTCATTCCTTTAGGAGATAGAAGGCTCTTCATGTCTTTGACTTTCATTGGGCTTATCCAAGACCCCTTGAATCACTTTGGTTATTGGCATTTGTAAAAGCTTTCTAGATAATTCTAACGTACAGCCAGGGTCAAGAGCCCCTGGTCTAGTCCAAAGCATGGAGATGTAGCTCATCAATTTTAATAGGTGTGTCAGGGACTCTTGCTTTGCGTCTCCATTCCTGTTCACTTAGGTGGTTCCTGATTTCTTTCCCTTATGCGCTATTGTTTGGTGCAGAAAGTGTCATTGCTATACTCTTTTCTCGATGGCATTATAGCTTTTTTTTATAATCTCATTTGGGCAAATTCATGCTTTAGGTCTTGAGTGATATTCTCTCTGGTGACACTACCATTACTCATCATTTCAACTGTTTTTGCATTTGGCACTTGCCCAGTGTATCTTTAACCTGTTTGTTTTAGGAATAAACAGCATTTGGCTGGAATTTAAAAACAACAACAACAATAACAACAAAAAACGGGGCACCTGGGTGGCTCAGTGGGTAAAGCCTCTGCCTTCTGCTCAGGCCATGATCGCAGGTCTTGGGATCGGGCCCTGCATTGGGCTCTCTGCTCAGCGGGAAGCCTGCTTCCCCCGCCCCCTGCCTGCCTATCTGCCTACTTGTGATCTCTGTCTGTCAAATAAATAAATAAAATCTTAAAAAAAAAAAACCTTATCTGGAAGCCTTTGCCTTTTTATAGGCATATTAGCATTTTCTATAGGAATCCCGAAAGACCCTAAAGTCTTCAAGCCTCAAATTCAAGGATATCATCGTGGAGTTTCAGGCACCATGCCAGCCTGATAGACCCCAGGATGGCCCTCCCAACTCTCTCAATTCTTGCATATGCAGCTGTCACACAAGGCATTTTCTTGCAAATGCAAATCGCAAATATAAACTGTTTCTTTCTTAATTTATCACTTTTTTTCCTTCTCATTTACAAGAGGCTTAAATTATTAGCACTTGTCTAAACAATGCAGCTTCTCCTGGGATCTGTGAGGAGGTGTTGCTGATAACGTCCAAATGATGTCATCCCCAAAAGCACAGCTCCAAAGCGCCCGTTCTATCATGGGCATTGTTCAGAAAGCGCCTGAATAATTCCGAGTGACCCATAGCCCCGACCCATTTATAAAAGTGCAAATTGAAAAGTAAACCAGAAATTTCATTTCCTTGTCTGGGGCTCTCAAAGCTCTGTGGATTCCCTCCGCGCTGACTCGTCTCATCAGTGAAGGCAGGGAGATGCAGGAGGGGTCTCCCAAGGGAGCCGAAGGATCAGATTCCCTCCAGCATGTTTTTCTCATCCTCAGCCATATTGGGGGGAATTAGGACTCTCCATCCCCCCTTTCAGGAGCTCTCCATAGTACCTAATTAAAGTAATCAGTAATTAAACACATCCTCAGGGCCAGGCACTGCGATAAGCTTTGGAATAGCTGATTTTGTGTATTTGTTGTGACAACCTCATGAGGGAAGCACTGCTAGGTTCCCATTCCTCAGATAAGAAAACTGAGGCTCTGAAAAGCGACATCTCCTGCTCAAGGTCACCCAGCAAATTGGACAAGGAGTAGGAAGTTTGTGTTCAGGTCTGGTCTGGTGTGGTGCCAGAGTGATGCCTTTTTTGTTGTTGTTTTTTTTAAAGATTTTATTTATTTTTTGGACAGAGATCACAAGTAGGCAGAGAGGCAGACAGAGAGGAGGAAGCAGGCTCCCCACTGAGCAGAGAGCCTGATGCAGGGCTCGATCCCAGGACCCTGAGATCATGACCTGAGCCAAAGGGAGAGGCTTAACCCACTGTGCCACCCAGGCAGCCCCCTAGAGTGATGCCTTTAGTGATGATTTGGTATGAAGAACTCATCCTAATCGGGTTCCTGCCAACTTCTCTGGTCTAATCTATCTACTGTGGACCCCTGGACCCCTGGGCCCCTTGCAGTCCTACCATACCTACCTGCAGCCGAATGTGCTTGGCTGCCTTGCTCCTCTGCTCCTTTGCCCAGGGACTGACACTGCCCAGAGTGACCACCGTCCTCCCAGTGGCGTTCCGTTCGTAGCCTCTGGTGCATTCACCTCTCCCCACCCAACCCTCCTCTAGAGTGTGAGCCCTCTGAGCACACAGCTGTGTCTCACTCACTTCTGGTTCTAAACGCTTGGCACAGTGCCAGGCACCCAGCAGATGCTGAGTAACAAATTGGATGTTCTCCCCCCCACCACCACTTTTTCTGTCTCTCCATCAGGAAAAAAAAAAAAAAAAAAACTCAAGCCCTTTGATCTGTCATTTTATTGTTCTTTGGACAAGTAGGAGGCATGTCTGTTTCTACCAGTATATTGGTTTTCCTCTATGTTGTTGGTCTTAAACACCAAACTGTCTATAGCACCTACAAGGGCTCAGGCATGCTTACGTTTCCTCTCCAGAAATTAAAGAGGCCAGCAGGACGTATGTTTCCCCAGAGCGGATTCCGACTGCTTGGCTTCCATATGCAAACATCATATGCAAATGTCACATGCAAATACCATATGCAAATACCATACGCAAATATCAAGGTGCATGAATTTAGAGATCCAATGTAGTGTATGGTGACTGTAGTTAATAACACCATATTGAATGCCAGAAATTTGCTAAGAGAGTAGATTTCAGGAGCTCTCACCACACACACACACACACACACGTAACTATGTGAGGAGAAGACATGATCACTACTTGACTGTAGTGATCACTTCACGTGTATATCAAAACATCATGTTGTACTCCTTAAGCCTATACGCTTTTCATTTTAAAAAGTAGATGAATTGGGGGGGTGGTGGGCGCCTGGGTGCTCAGTCGGTTAAGTGGTTGCCTTTGGCTGAGTCCATGATCCCAGGCTCTTGGGATCAAGTCATTTGCTTGCAGGTGATAAGAAATCTAACTCCAGTGGTTTCAACAAAATAAAAAAAAAAATCCATTGGCTTATGTCTTCATGAGGTTCCAGCCTTCAGGTATGGCCAGACCGAGGGGCACAGACTTGTCCCTTTCTATCTTTGTCTCTACTTTCCTCTGTATTGGCCTGAGTCTCAGATGGGATCTCGCTGTGTGGTGTTAGGATGAGTGCGGGCAGCCTGCTTTTAGATCTTCCCTGGTGTAGACGCTCTTGTTTTCTCTGCAAGAGTCCCAGCTACATTCCCATTGACTTTGAGTCACATACGCATTTCTGACCAGTTTCCTAGTGGCTGGCTTGGAGGCTGATATGCTCTCTGATGGGCTGGGCATGAGTCACACACCCATTCTTGGTCCAGTCGTTCTTCTCCAAGACATGGAGATGTCTCCAAGACATCTTCTCCGTGCAGATGAAGAGGTAAGGAGAAGGTGTTTCCCTTGAGGAAGGAGAGAGAATAAATGCTGGTGACAAAAGCAGAATCTGCTCCAGAGGCCAGAGCTGGATGCTTTGCGTCTGTAAGCCAGCCCACCTGATCTTACCTTTAGAAAGCCCCTGCATCTCTCTATTCCTAGAGACAGAGATGACCACAGAGTGGTAAGCACCAGCTGCATACCTCCCACCATGCAGTAAGCTCAGGGCTGCTTTGGCCCCCGGCTAATGAGGCATGGGGTGTTCGCAAACCCCTCTCCAGAGGGATTGCAAAACACAGAAGAAATTTAATAGTATCATCAAGTAATCACACCACACTTGGACTCTTTAAAATGCACTCCTTCTTCCCTTTGATCTTGTTCTAATGGATAATGCCCATGGTACTTGCTGTGACCTAAATCCCTCACAAGACTGCTGGAGAGGAAAACTGCACCGGAGAACAGCAGCCTAGAATATCAAGTGCAAGGGGCCAATTATTCCTGCTCCTTGAGACCCCGTCTACCCGGCTTGCATATTCATGGGATCTCTAATGCAGATGAGATAGCAGCTGTTGATTAAAATCGGCTCACTTTGTTGTGGGGGAATTTGGGGACTCCGGGGAGGCCTCTTGAAGCTGATCAGTGGTGAAATGTCCTCTTCAGGGGTTGTTCTGTTCCCGCTTAGTGTGGTCCTTCGGAATAATAAAAAATCTGGATCTTTCCGCTTCGAGAAGGAACAGATGCTTGCCCTCCAGCTGGGTTGTGTAGGGAGGGCTGAAAGTCTAGATATAGATTGGGAAGGATAGGGTTTTAGTTTACCTGCTGCAGAGCTCCCCTGAATTAGATTTTTCATTTTTTTTTTTTTTCAAGGGGAGGAGATAGGGAGTAGGGTAGAGATGGGACTCAAGTGTTTCTTGCCTGGGATGGTCTAGGTAGTGCTTCTCTCTAACAGACACACAAACCATCTGAGTATCTTGATAATGTCGCAGATTCTCTTTGGGGTTTTTTTGGTTTGTTTTTAAGTAGGCTTGATGCCCAGCACATCACCCAGCACAGGGCCTGAATTCAGGACCCAGAGCTCAATACCCAAGCTGGTATCAAGGGTCTGATGCACAACCGACTGAGCCACGCAGGCACCCCACGGATTCTGTTTGAGTAGGTCTGGAGTGCAGACTCAGATTTTGCCTTTCCCACAAGCTCCCAAGTGGTGCCAAAGCTATTAGTCTATGGGCCAGGCTTTAACTACAAGGTTATAGAGTGGAACTTCCCAAACTTGGTTGCCTTTTGGAATAACTTGGAGAGTTTTTAAAAAATCAGGATGCCCAGGGGGCACCTGGGTGGCTCAGTCAGTTAAGCGCCTGACTCTTGGTTTCTCAGCTGAGGTTTTGGTCTTGGGGTGGTGGGATAGAGCCCTGTGTCACACTCTGCGCCTGGTGGGTAGTCTGCTTGAGATTTCTCTCCCTTGGTTATGCTTCTTTTCTCTCTCTTAATAAATGGATAAATCTTAAAAAAAAAAAAATCAGGATGCCCAGACCACATCCCAGAGCAGTTAGATGGGAATGTCGGGGTGGCCCCCAAGAATCAGTAAGTTAGTAAAGGTTCTGTAATTCCTAGGTACAGGGAAGTTTGAAAATCAGCGGTGTAGCAGGTCGCAACCCTACCTGCTGCATGTAGAGCCTGCAGAGTATTGGTGCCCAGCCTCAGGGTGAGTCCCTTGGGAGTCATGTATTGTGGGGACAGACCTGAGAAGTTCTATGTTTTAAAAGCTTCAGAGCTGGGGTATCTGGGTGGTTCGGTTGGTTAAGTGGCTGACTCTTGGTTTCAGCTTAGGTCACGATCTTAGGGTCATGAGATGAAGCCTGGAGTCGGGCTCCGTGCTGGGTGTAGAACCTGCTTGGAATTCTCTCTCTCTCCTCTCTGCTCCCTCCCTCCCTCCCTGAAAAATAAATAAACAAACAAACAAACAAATAAATAAATAAAAGCTCCAGAGCTGAATATCTGTAGCCAAGGTTAGTAATCAGAGATGTAAGAGGAATTGACCTCTGTGGTCTGTCCTGACTGAGATTCTATGAGTTGTTTTTGCTATTGTTAATCATGAGGGACATTATTGTCTCTTCTGGACTCAGCTCCACGTCCTCCAAGGCTGATGGGCAGAACCTTCACTCATACCCTCCCATCCATCCCCACCTCTCATGCCCCTCCTTCTTAATTTCATGACTACAGAAGTAATACGTGTTAATTTTTAGAAATTTGGAGACACAGAAAAGTGTGCCAGATAAAATGTAACCCAACAGCACCTCCAAACACAGCTATGATTATCATAGGACTCCTTGAATAGAACTACGACTTCCATTTTGGCTTCTCTTCTTTTTTTTTTTTTTTTTTAATTTTTTTGGGGTAAGAACATTTAACATGAGATCTACACTCTCAGATTTTTAGGTGTACCATGCAGTATTGCTGACTATGGCGACATTTTGTCCAGCAGATCGCTAGAGTTTACTCATCATGCTTAACTGAAACTTTATACTCATGGATTAGTAACACCCCACCTTCCTCCTCACCCCACCCTTACCCCCAGCACCCTCTGATTCTATGAATTTGACTAGTTTAGATGCCTCAAATAGGGAGAATTTCCTACAGTATTTGTCTTTTTATGTCTGGCCTTTTCCACTCAGCATAATGTTCTCAAGGTTCATCTGTGAAGTAGCGATTGCAAATTTTCCTTCTTTTTTAAGGTGATGCATATCCGTTGTAGGTACACACCACATTTTCTATATGCCTTCATCTATTGTTGGACACTTGTCTTGTTTCTGTGTCTTGGCTGCTGTGAATAGTGCTACAATGAACACGGAAATGCTAATCCATTGTAGAGATCCTGATTTCAATTATTTGGGGTAAATACCCAGTAGTGGGATTTCTGGATGGTATGGTCATTCTAATTTTTGGCTCACATTCTTCTGGTCTTTTTTATTTTGCAAGTTTAGAATTGTTTCATAGCCACATTTTCCCTCTATTAATACATCACTTCTCTATAGCATATCTTTGTCTATATTTCTTTTTTCTTTTTTTAGATTTTATTCTTTTTTTTTTTTAAGATTTTATTTATTTATTTATTTGACAGAAAGAAATCACAAGTAGGCAGAGAGGCAGGCAGAGAGAGAGGGGGGAAGCAGGCTCCCCACTGAGGAGAGAGCCTGATGTGGGGCTCGATCCTGGGAGCCGAAGGCAGAGGCTTAACTCACTGAGCCACCCAGGTGCCCCATTAAAGATTTTATTCTTAAGTAATCTCTACAGCCCACATGGGGCTCAGACTCCCAACCCTGAGATCAAGAGCTGTAGGCTCCACTGATCGAACTAGTCAGGTGCCCCTCTTGTTTTATATTTCTTAATGACTGCCATTTATCATGATTCATTTACCCATTCTTCTTCCCTTACCTTTTTTTTTTTTTTTTTTTGAGAGAGAGCATCTTAAGCAGGCTCCATGCTGAGTGTGGAGCCTATTACAGGGCTTGATCTCACAACACTGAGATCATGACCTGAGCTGAAATCAAGAATCAGACACTTAACCGACTGAGCCACCCAGGGCGCCCCTACCCTTGATAAACATTGAGCTGGCTCCTTACTTTTATACAGTCCCTTTAAGAAAACTTCTTACATGTAGAATTATGGGCCCAAAGAGCAGGAACATTCCTTTAGGAGGATGAATTCATACTGTCTGATTAGGGCTTTAAAATTGTCATTCAGTTTTGAATATTCAGTACCTTACCTCTAGGTGAGTCACTGCATCTCCAAGGACCTGGTCCATAGACGTCATTCAGCAAGTGTTCCTAGAACAAATGAATGAGTAGACTCTGAACAAAACATTAAACACAGCAAAAAAAAAAAAAAAAAAAAAAGTCATGGCTTGGATATGTCAGGAAAAGACTCTAGAGTATAATGTACTTTTTCCCCTTACAAGCTGCCAAGCCCAATTTCCCACAAATGCTTCCCAAAGTGAGGGCTAACGTCATACTTAGCTCGTAGTGAGGCATCAGGAAATTAATTGTTCCATTTCTCAAAGACTTTATGGGCTATACATATATATATTTTTAAAAAGCCCATAGCAATTATCTATAATTACTAATGAAAACAGGTGTCTTAAATGCCTTTTCAAATTGAGACATAAATGTTTCATTATCGTAGCAGGCAACTACCAATATCCAATTTTCAACGAGGTGTTGAGATCAAACATAACGCAGAGGATCGTGAGGGCACACAAAGGGAACAGTGCTTCCTGGGTGCGGCTCATCGTAAGAATTTGGCAGAGGGGCAGAGGTTGACAAGCACTCAAATAAGAAGCAAAGAGTATCTTGGGGACGTGGAGCCCTGCATGCCTATGTAGTATAAAATAGCAACAGTGTAGGGGGGCTGGAGTCTCTTCTTCCAAAAGCCTTTTCAAGGAGTATAGCTCAATCACGCTACGGTCTCTGAGCTCAGTTTCTGCATCTGTTAAGTGGTAAAGAGGAAACCTAAGTCTGTTTGGCCACAGAACTCCTTTTATAGGTAAGCCAGAGGGGCGCTATGGGGAGGTAACTGAGAATGGATGTAGCATCGTGGCTGGTGTGTGCCTGGGGGTGGAGATGTGATTCCATTCTTCTATTTCTCCTTTAAAGTTCTCTTTAATTCCCAGTTTCTGTGACCTTGGGATGACAAAGGTGGACTGGGAATAACACGGTATCTAAGTCTTGTGGAAATTGGAACTGTGTGTTCCTGTCCCCATACTTCTGTTGCATTGCATGCCGGGAGTTATAATTCCTAAGCTGGTGCATAAAGCAAGGAGTCAAGAGGAAAGCGGCGGGGAGGTGTTGGACCTTGGCCTGGCTGGCTCAGAACATTGTGTTGACATGTTTAAGGGAGGGACACATTTATCTGGGGGGCATGTATCGTTCTTGCCTCCTGGTTTTAGCTGGAAATACTGAAGTGGGAACAGTATTTCCTCTGATTTCATTCTTTGGGTATTCCCTGTGTTAATCCAGATGATGGAGTTTATGGTGTCCATCCAGTGGGCAATATTGCTGGCAGAATGCTCCCCCCCACCGACTTTGTGATTTCCACAAATGCAAGGCCCGGGAGCTGTTCTGCTCTAAAAGGCTTCCATGGCCCTGTGTTTGAGGAAAACCACATTCACCCTTTCCCTCCTGGGAAATTCGCAATGGAAACCGACATATTACCACAATGAGAGTCCTTTGGCAGAGAAACCCAATTAACTGTGTTTAGCTGATTCTTCCTAAACCTATTTGGCCACAGAAGTCCTTTTATAGGTAAGAACTATTAACATCCCACTGAGCTAGCGTTCCATGGAGCGCATTTTAAGAAACCCTAGTTTACAGGTTTTTTCTTTCGTTTCTCTGTCGTCATCTTTTGCATTCTCCTGTATCTTGATGAGTATCTTCCTCCGTTAATGAAAAACTGAGCCGCAAGGCAATTTCATTTTTTGTCCATCCAGCAGTCTGTGGATTTATCGGTCTTTCTCTCGAACAGGTGATGCTGGGGAGTTTCTAATCGCAGGGTGCTTGTTCTGCTTCTATAACAGGGTTGCCCACTAAAAGAGAAGACATCTGGTTGAATTTGAATTTCAGATAAACGATGAATAATTTTTTAGCCCATACTTACACTGTCTTTTTTGTTTGCTAAAGCTGGTAACTGTACCATTAGGGTGCATGTGCACCCCAAGCCTGGCCAGGCGTGGAACTCCTTCCCTCTATTTATAACATCTGTCCTAGGGGTTGGTGTCCTCCCTAAGCCAGGTTAATGAAGGACCTTCCCCTGCTGGAGGAAAAGGACTCACTCCACCCTTCTTGTCGCAAAGCTGAAAGAATGCCTTGATATTCACTCCTTTCTGAAACAACGTTCGCCTCCAATTTGCTAGTCACATGGCCAATAGACCTGTCTTTTCCTTTATTTCTTTTCCTTTTTCTTTCCTTAAGCTAATATGAATTGTGATCCATAGAGGAGGAGACCTTCTTTTCCGCCATCATGGTCCCATGTACAACATAACATACTTAGCATCTCCTGTATTGCAGAGCTTGTGCTAAGTGATTTCCTTGGCTTATCACTTGGCATTTAAGCCTACTCGGGTCCCTGCCTTGATCTTCGTAGCACAGTCAGACTCAGGGAAGCTGCACTTCTTCTAGGAACCTTCCTGCCAAACCCCAGCTTCCCACCTTTGACCCCTGCTGGGTGGCTAGTGTTTGAATGGCGTCCTAAAGGATTCGTCTTCTTTAGCACAGAACTCACACAAAACTATCAGATGGGATTCTGCTGCAGACCTTCTCCCTCCTGATAGCTCTCAATGGAACAAGGAGTGGTTCCTGTCCACGGTTTGCTTTGTTACTTGGAATGCTTCACGTGGAGGAGCTGTTCTGCATCAGTGTTGAGAGCGAAGTCAGGGGGACCTCTGGTGTGTTGTAAGGGTGCGGAGCGAAGTCTTTCTCCTTGGAGCCCTTGTGAATTAGGTAAGGAACGTAGTGACTGCTTGGAGGGGAGGCTGCTGATTCTCCCAAAGACATTCATTTGGATGAGCCAAGCTTTTCTGATATTTTTGGGACCGCTAACTGCCGAAGACTTCACTTGACCATTGCAAATTTCTACCCTCCTGTATCTATGATATCCAAAAAGATGTTAAGAGACATAAATAATGGAAACAATGCTTTTGTTCAAGGACTGAGATGACCCTGTCATCTCTCTAGGTCCCTCTCCCCTTCTTCCTTCCAGCTTATGATCCAACTTTTGTGAATTATTAGTGATTCTTTGCACATGATCTCTCCACCCTATATCCGCACACACCGTTCCCCCTTACTGGAAGAGCTTTCCCATCCCCTTTCTTACAGTGAAATCGACCTGACTCCTGGTCCTTTCTGGATGTCTGGCTCAGTTATTACCTTCTCCTTTGAGCTCTCTTTAGCCTGCACATGAGGCTTCTCCTCTGATTCTGCAATATCCTGCATTTACCTTCATCACTGAACTTATCACGCTGCATTGTAATTATTGTAATTATTGGCGTGTCCAATTATTATTGGGAGTCCCCTGGGGAAGTGTGGCCTCATACGCGTGTCGCAATCTAGTGGGAAACTGTAGCTTTTCCTTGTAAATATTCTCCCTTCTGTCTTTCCACCAGCCTAGAATTTGGGTAGATTCTTTGGGTATTGGCAAAACGGACACCAAACTTTGGTGCTAAGTCTAGAGCAAGTGACCCAGCCCAGCCAATCAGCAGTGTCCATCATCCTGGCTATGGTGATTGGTTCAGGGATGGGCATGTGAACTATGGCGACTCTGGACCACAGAAGCTCTTTTCTTCTGGACGCTGTGTTGGGAAGATGCTAAGGAACTCTGAGACTCTTGCAGCCTTTTTGTTAGTGTGAGGGAAGCTGTCCTGAGGACACAACTAAGAGAATGGCAGATATATGAAGCTAGGAAACGAATGGTAACTGCAAAACTAAAGATAGTTTCTAATCTTTGTAGCAACCCATATTAAAAACCCACCTTAATTCCCTAATCCTGGTCCCTTCTGTTCTACAAGTCCATAAATTTTCCGTTGTGCTCATTTGAAAGCCAGTTTGGGGTTCATTTTCTGTTACTTGCAACACAGAGTCTTGACTTATACTCAGAGCTCCCCTTTCTTCCCTATGAACTTTTGGTAGCAAGAGATATGCTCAAAACCAAGTCAGTCATTGCAGTTGGGGTGACTGACTTTAGCTGAAGGTACATGCTGATCTCATTTGATCACATTTGATCATCTGGGAATACTCCCCTTCTTTCTTGTAATCCACTTGGTCAGCATTTACTGAACACCTGCTCTGTCCCAAGCACCGGGCCAGATGCTCTGTGACATCCCTCTAAGAGCAAACATCTCATCTACGGGGTACTGGCAGTATTGTGAAACAGATGGAGTCCTGAACCGTGGCTTAAAAAATACATGCTCTCTTTGCCCCCTAGTTTGTTTTGTGACCTTAGGCTGACCACTGCCCCGCCTTGGGCTTTTTTCGCTTCTCATCGGTGACATGAGGGCATTGGTTGACAATTATCTAAAATCCTTTCCAATAACAACATGCCACCTTCAGCGTACAAATACCGTAAATATACTTGGTATTGTGTCTGGTCAAAATAGAAAGAGCTTCAGGCTTTCTTACCCCACCGGTATTTGTGAAGAGTCCACCGTGTTCTAGGTGCTGAGGCACAGCCGTGAACAAAGCAGATGAAAATACTTGCTCTCTTGGACGTTATGTTTGGGTGGGGAAGGCAGTCAATAAACAAGGGCCTAAGTAAGATACATAGTTGATCCTCATCTGTCATGGATTGTGTGTTTGTGAATTTGCCTACTTGCTAAAATTCATTTGTAACCCCCAAATTGATACGCTTGGCACTTGCAATGGTCATTGGCTATGACACGTGCAGAGTCATGAAAAATTTGCCACTCGATGCACACGGTTCCCAGCTGAGGTCCAGGAGGGAGGGGCTCTAACTTCCTGTTCAGCTCTCACACTGTAAACAAATGTTCATTTAGCAGTCCGTTGCATGGCCAAGGTTTTCACATTTTCCTACTATTTGTTAGTGCTCTCGCCATTTAAAACGGTCCCCACCTGGAGTTCTAAGTGCTTTCTCCTGCCCCTAAGAGCAAGAAGGTTGTGATGTGCCTCACAGGCAAAATACCGGTGTCTGCTAAGTTTCATTCAGGCAGGCCTTTAAAGAGAAACACGGGAAATGAGCTTATGTATTGATGGGTTGACAAAGAAGTTGTGACCAGAGGCTTGCAGGAACCTAGTCCCGTAATTCCCTTAGGAGCAAACCGCTCAGTATTTGCTAATTCAGAGTGTACGGCCACTTCACGGGACATAACTACTGGAAATAACAAGAAGCGACTGGTTCCTATGTCAGACGGGTGGGAATAACGGAGAAAAATAGAGCAAGGAGGCAGAAGAGAATCCATATTGTAGAGGAACTGGCAGGAGCGAGTGAGAATTCTGCAGTGGGAGGGTTTGCGTGTTAGAGGAGCTGCTGGAGGAAGCTGGTGTGGTCGGAGGGGAGCGAGCTGGTGACAGTGGGAGGCAATGAGGTTGAGGAAATACTGGAGTCCAAATCATGTAGGGCTTCGTGGGCTGCTGCGTGGACTTTGGCTTGGCTCTGATGCCTGAGGAGAGATACGATCTGAGCTAGTGTTAATGGGGTCCCTTTGGCTGCAGTGTTGAGAACAGACTGAAACAGGACCACAAGAAGGGATCAGCTGGGAGGCTGTGTGCAGTCACTTGGCGAGAGCCGATGGTGGATCTCTAGCAGCAGACCTGCACTGTCACCGTTAGCCTCCCAACGGAGCAGGGGTTGCTGGGAGTTTGAGAGGCTCTCTCCTACTGCAAAAGTCCTTGAACTTGAGCAGTAAATTATCCTCAAAGTTTCATTAGCACACCTTGGCATGGCTCTCTCCTCGGACGCCCTGTGCCATGTTCCTCCTGAGAAACAGCTATAAATAACCTGCGATTTTGCTCTCATCAGGGGAATAGGACCTGGAGTTGCCTTCTGGACACATTAATAACCACCCTCTCCTCGCCCTCAAATTAATCTTGTTATGAGGCAGCCTTGCCATGGGTGTCTTCTAATCGTCATTTAATTCCATGCTGTTATTCACTAGGCTGTGCTTCTCAGTGGCCTCGGGACCGTTGGGTTCAGTTGAGTTTCCAGCCAAGTATCTTTTCCAGAGGCGCCTGGGTGGCTCAGTGGGTTAAACCTATGTCTTTGGCTCGGGTCATGATCTCAGGGTCCTGGGATGGAGCCCCGCATCGGGCTCTCTGCTCAGCGGGGAGCCTGCTTCCCCTCTCTCCTCTCTGTCTGCCTGTCTCTCTGCCTACTTGTGATCTCTCTCTCTCTCTGTCAAATAAATAAATAAAATCTTAAAAAAATAAAAAAATACCTTTACCAGACAAATCCATTGTGTCGCGATGCGGAGATTGTAATTTTGGTCTCATGAACTGAATTCGTCTTCCTGCTTAATCCAGGATGATGTCCAGTTCTGGACGAATTTTGTACAACATCTAAGAGTCAAGGGGAAGGCAAGGGATCTGATATCAACTTTCACCAGCTTCCTGGGGACCACAGGAGAGAGGAAGAAAGAACTCATGTCTGTTGAGCATGTGCCCTGTTCATTCATTCATTGAGTGTTTACTGAATGCCTGCCTTATGCTACGTGTTGTTCTAGGTGCTGAGGATAGCGCACAGAGCCAGCACACGCATTAATCAATTAAATGAGCAAAGTGTGCGCTGGTTAAGAGCATAGACTCGAGTCAGATAGGGTGCTCAAACCCCAACCCCAGCTGCGTGATCTTGGGCAAGTCACTTGACCTCCCTGTGCCTCAGTTTCACCAAGTATAAAGTAAGAAATAGTGAAAACATCTGGGCGGAGAGGTAGAAAGTCATTCTACCTCTAAATACAAAGTACTCCTCCTCTTTCTCCTACCCGAGTAACACTGGGGACAAGGATCTTAAGAGAACAGTGGAATATGAGTGTAGCGGGCAGCGTTCAAGCTTGGCTGGTCTAATAATCCCTTTACGCTACATTACAACAAATAGCTGCCATGTGTTTTCTTGACGATCTCTGCGGGTGGGGAGCTCACTACCTCCCCAGGCAGTCCATCTCATTCTCAGACCTCTGGTTTCCCTGAAATGCCTGTCGTATAAGTTAACCGGTTCTCTCTCTTGCTCCTTTTCAAGTCCACGTGACTTCCTGTTTATGCAAAAATGGTTTATTTGCATACAGACCACAGGTGCCCTCTGTTTTCCCAGCACTTAAAGGACCTACCAGACCTTCTTAGGGTTTAGGTGAATTCTTCCTCCCAGCAATTTTTTAGGAAGGTTTTGAAAGTGATCATACCATCTTAGGTATGATAGAAGAAGCCTCTACTGGGGGTGGTGGGCAAGACTAATAGTTTCTAAGGCCGGACTAGGGCTAGGGTCTGTGATACAAGTTTTGTACAGGTAGAATATTCCAGAGATGGTAATAGCTACCATTTATTCAGTGCTCATTATGAACTAACACTGTATATGGATTGTTGGTTCATTGAATCCTCATTACAACCCTCTGATTGTCATTAGCCCTGTTCAGTAGGTGTAGAAGCAAGGATCGGAGAAACTCAAGTTACTTGTCTAATGACATGTAATAAGTGGCGAAGCCGTATTTTGTACTCATGTTGTCTGACCTCAGAACCCACTTTCTTAACCAGAGACCACAGCTTCCCTGGGTCATGGTGGTTCCCATGATATCATATAAAATACCATGTATACTATAAATGACTATGTCGCTGTAAGGCTAAGAGTTTATCTCTGTGCCTAGTGGCATACGTGGCATATAGTAAGTTCTCAGTAAACACGGATGGATGGATGGATGGATGGATGAATCACTCCATGCATAGGATTGGTACAGTCTGAATGACTTTTGAAACCAGCTTAAAAAATTAAATTTCCTTTTATTGAACATCAAAGTTAATATTGAGTATGGAAACACCCCATTTCTTGGAACTGGAGTTTTGGAAGCATCCTGGGAAGAGTAACCTTGGGTTTGGGGAATTGGAAACATTTGGGGGGAACCAGGAAAACCTTCAGTGACTCTTCTTCCCTGCCCATGTCTGCTTAACTTGGATACTCTCTAGGTCTCCTCTGAAGTTCAACCTGGGGCATTAAGGAAACAAATTGGAGAGCTCCAGGGTCAAAGAGATTTTATTGCTATTTATTTTTTCATGAATTTAGGATACATAGGGTACTTGAAGGAACAAGCAAGCTGTGTGTCATTTGCATGCTCGCGTAGCTGATTCATTTGCCCGTTGGCTCAGCTATGGAATGGAATGAAGGCGACAGTGTTAATTTTTCTAGAAGCAACTGGAGAATACATACTTACCTAATACAGGCTTCCTGCTCCAGACCAGTGCTTCTGTAGGTGCTGGTGATTCAGAGGTGGGAGAGCTGGGAGGAGATGCTTCTGGAATTTGGAGCCAGTGTCTAGAAGCACTCATATGTAGCAGTGTCCACAGAGATCACAGTCGTTGGGCCACGTTAAGGTCAGGGTCACAGGCTCCTTTAACAGCTGCGTTCACAAGTTAGCAATCCCTCTTACAGAGTTTGCTTGGAATCGTACCATGAGCAGAAGTTCCCAAAAGCAGGGAGCCTTTGGGTCCCACCTCCACTCCTTAGTTTTTCGGATTCTCATCCATGAGCACATCAGCGTGCATAGAGTCTGCGTTGGGCCATGTGGTTTGATAAAATCAAAAAGCTCTTTCAGAGGTGATCACACTGGGGTTCAAATCTCGATTCTACTACTTACTTAGCAGCCAGGAGTCGCTAGGCAGGGCTCTTGGCTTTCTCAAGGCTCAGGTTTATTATCTATAAGATAGCAATGAACAGGGGTGCCTGGGTGGCTCAGTGGGTTAAAGCCTCTGCCTTCGGCTCGGGTCATGATCCCAGGGTTCTAGGATCGGGGCTCTCTGCTCAGCGGGGAGCCTGCTTCCGCCTCCACCCCCCACTTCCCTCTCTGCTGTCTGCCAAATAAATAAATAAAATCTTTAAAAAGAAAAAAGATAGCAATGAACATATTTAATCATCCAGGATTGACTGAGGGACTAATGCAAGGGCACATGCAAAGTTTCTGGCATAGGATGCTTTTCAAGGTCAGGTCTCATTTTCTTCCCACATTTCTCCCATAGGCCACTGATACAAAAGGACAAATCCTATTCTTAGCCAATACTAATTGGGTATCAGAACTCTGATGCTGAAGTTAATAGAAAATCCATCCCAAGTTGCTTTGAATAGCGAAGGGACATCTTGACCTGGGTAAGTGAGCCTCCCGCGGGAAGCTCTGGCTTCAAGCACGATTTGATCCGGCTTACGGGGGTACTTTTCATTTCACCTCTCCAAATTCCTCCTTTCTGCTTCTGGAAGTGACTCCCCTCGTGATTCAGAATGGCTGCCGGGAGCCTGCAGGAGTCCTTCGCTTCCTTGTCCCAGGGCAGCAGGAACCAAGAACGCCTTTCCTCCTATATAGATAGGCGGGAAGATTTTTTTCCCTCATGCAAATAGATTTCTTAGCTCTTTGGTTCAGAGTGTGTCAGATGCATTAAGCCCGTCAGAGCAGCTTCTTGGGGAATGAGCCCATCCCTGGAGGCGAGGGCATGGAGGAGCTGTTGGGATACCAAGCCCCAGACTGTGGTTTCATTACAGAGAGGGGAGTGGGTGCCACTTGCTTTTTCTCTTTTTCCTTTTCCCCAAAACAGTTCCAGTTCCCCTAGAACACTCTAAGTCTCGACCTTGCACCATTTTGGAGGACCTCACTGAGCTAGTTATCAATAGGATGCTATTTTTAATCTTTCACAGCCCCGACTCATTTATTATGTGTCACAAAGAGATGAGGATCGTCATCTAGGTCAGACCGTGGTCTCCGGGTCTTCCCAGCTGGAAAAATCTCATGCAGCCCCCATGAGAGTGGAAAACATGCTCAATTATAAGGGAGTGAATTGGTACAAAGTAGAGCACTGTGCTACAATTTGGTGATGATTCAGAGGGAAATGATGGTTAAGGCTTAACAATGATGCCGCAGGACATTTGCTTCAGAATTTAGTTGCACGATTATCCCTTTTAAATGGTGGTTCAGATTGTCAGGCATCCCTGTGCCAGTTCACAAGCCAGGAAGGGTTCGAACGAGAGCAGGTGCCTTCTGGTTTGAGCGTCTCTGTGGAATCTTTTCCCTCTGCTGAGGCACCGGTATCCTAGACCAGGCGTGCCCCGAGGTGACTGGTCACAAGGCACCTCTTACTGGGTAGATCTGTGTTCTCACCTGTAACATGGAGGTAGCTAGTGCCATGTCCTGCAGAATTTGCAGTGCCACTTCAGATAGATAATGCCAAGCTCATTGTTTGGTGCAAAGCAGGTGCTCCTGGAGATTGCTATTATTCAAGGTAGTGGTGGGAGACTGACCTTTAGGGGAGCACCTGTAACCCTCGTCAGTTACAGTCTGCCCTCATGGTGCTTCCATTGTCCCATCGCTGGAAGGGATAACCAGTATCAGAACTCTGATGCTGCCTTATACAGTTGTTAGGAAGAGTAAGTGAATTAAAAGGTACCTCCTTCAGTGCCGAGCACATAGTAGGTGTTCAGGGAGGACAGAGTCCAGTGGTTCTCAACCATGAATGAATTTGTTCCCAAGGAGCCATGTGGCCACACCTGGAGATGTTTGGCCTCTTGCCTCTGATGGGCGGTGCTCCCGGCATCTGGGATGCAGAGGCCAGGAATACCAGTAAGTATCCCACAATGCCCGGGACAGCCCCCAATGACAGAGACTTACCTGGCTCGAAACATCAGTAGAGCGCGAGGCCGGGAAAGTCTGCTATAGGCCAAAGACTGGAGGTGGTCCTCTTTGGCTTCTTTTGTGCCTTTTGTGACCTCTGCTTCCTGTGGAAAATTCTTCCTGTAGGACAGAGGCCAACCATCAGAGGACAAGAAACCGAATTGGCCCTTGTGAAGTAGATGTTGGTTGTGAGCATTTAAAAACACTTTAAAAATAAAGCTTTTTAAAAATTAATTTTTTTAAAAAGATTTTATTTATTATTTGACAGAGAGAGAGACAGTGAGAGAGGGAACACAAGCAGGGGAAGTGGGAAAGGGAGAAGCAGGATCCCCACTGAGCAGAGAACCCGATGCGGGGCTCGATCCCAGGACCCCTGGGATCTTGACCTGAGCCGAAGGCAGATACTTAATGTCTGAGTCACCCAGGTGCCCCTAAAGCTTAAAAAAAAAAATTATTCTAAGACAACCCTGCACTGTACCACTTCCTGTGTGTCTTTCCATGTCTGCTCTGCACTCACGTACTAGTCCCATGAAGTTGTGACCTTGAGCAAGATAACCTCTAAAAGTCCTTTGTGGCCAGGACTTTTCTCAACTGCAGGATGGCGGTAATGATTCATTTCCCCTCTGGGGTCATGGCAGGGATTCTGTGAGTTCGGGTAGCAAAAAGCACAATGCCAGACCCCTAGCTGCACACGTGCCGTGGCTGTTGGCAGCCCTGTGGCGGTTGACTTAAAGGGCATCATGGCACCTGCCCTTCCCCCCTTTTGTCGACGCTGAAGAATCAGAAGAGAGCACAGATGTGAAAGCTGTTTTCCTCCAAAAGTCAGAAGGAATCCTAAAGGTAAGGCTGTTGTTCCTGTTAATTTAAGGGATGGTGGCAGAATTTCCCGGAAGACTCCCTCTGGTGAGGACTTCATGAATTTCAAGAGCACAAATCCTGCTCCCCGCAGAGCCTAACTTCCTCATCCTGGATTTTGTGGAGATGAATTCCAGACCCCTGTTCCCCAGGAGCCCGCTTCTTATTTTCTGACTGCTTCGTGTATTCCGCTGCAATTGATTGGCCATTTCGCAGCCGAGAAAAACACAAAGCAAAAGCAAAAAGGTGTCCTCAGTCTTTTTTAACCCGTCGTATGTCCTTTGACCGGGTCCTTCAGGAAAACAGTATGAAGTCCCTCGGTGTGCTGTGTGTGTCTGTGCAGGGCGATTGTGGGTCTGAGCTCTGGGCGTGGGGCGGGGTGATGGGCACGCCCTGTGAGTGCATCTAAGTACTTACATACGCGAGTGCCTGTCCGTGGTGCGCCTGTGTATCCGTGTGTGTGGCCCTGTGTCTTTATATGTGCGGGCGAGTGTCTCAGGATCAGTGTGGACGTCTCTACGTGTACCTGCATGTTCGTGCTGTGTGCGCATGTGTCTGTAAGTGTGTGAGTAGCTGAAAGTGTTTGCCGTGTGACTGATAGAAGCGTGTCAGGGTTCATGCGAATTTTCGGACATGTAGGCACACATGCATGTGAATATTGGTGTGCCTGCTGAAGGCTGTGACCTCCAGTCCGAATTGGTGCCTGTGTGTTTTAGTGGCTGTTATCAGTGGTTGTGCATCTGATATATTTGTGTGTGCTTTTAGGGGTGTATGTGTGTATGCACATGCATGTGTGTATGTGAGAGAGAGAGAGAAGACAAGAGAAGCAAAGATCCTCAGTGCATTTTTTCTTTGTCCACCACTACTCAGATGGATTACGTTTTTCCCACTTAGTCTGCTCAAGAAAGGAACAGAGACAAAGAAGACCTTGTAAACTCAGAGGGGAGAAAAAGTCAGTTAGTTCCCCCTTCCCCTTTCACAATGACTCCTTACTGATACGTTAAAAAATGAGAGTGTATTAAAAATGAAAGTCGGAAGCTATTTTAAAAAGCTTCATTGTGTATCTGACATTCCCGGAAAGGCCTGGAGCCAGAAGGGCCAGACTCTCACCCATGAATCCTGCTTCATTTGCGTTCCGATGAGCTGCACATACGAGGGAATGTGCTGGAAATCCCTGGCATAGCTGCGTGTCTGCTGATCCATGTTTAAGGTTGCTGCTTGGCTGGTTTTAAAAATGATGATGGGGACATTTTGGTGCTGGAAGGGGAAACCCGTGGATTTTAACTGCGATCTCAAAAAGTTCAAGTTATATATAGAAGGTTTGAGCTGGTGAGGTGCTTACCCATCTTCTAGTTTAACGTTCTAAGTGCATGGTGGGGAAACTGAGGCCCACAGCAGGAGAGATTCTAGGGGCTGGAAAGAAGATGGGTGAGGTCTCTGTGGAGCTTAAACCTGGGGAGGAAGAGGTGGGTGCGTCAGCCCTGCTAACTCTGCTGCAGACGCACTTACTTTCTGTGTTTCTGAGCTCTCTCCTGCCCCAGGGACTTTGCACTTGCTGTTCTCACTTCCTGGAATAGTCTAGGCTTGACATGGCTCACTCCTGGTCATTCAGCTCTTAGCTCCCATATTTAACCTTCACCAGGCTCCATCTGAAGTCCTCCGCACCCCCACGGTCATTCCCAGGAGACCACCCTGTTTGTCTCTGTGGCCATTCCCACTAAACACAATGATCCCGTTTGTGTGTGTAACGTTTATTTTTTGTTTTCCCCATCTAGAATGGGAGCTCCGAAAAGAGAAGAATCACTTCTGTCTTGTCCACTGGCATATATCAATTGCCTGGCACATCGTAAAGTATTTGTCAAATGAATGATTAAAGAAATAACTGCAGAATTTCCCAAAGTCATAAGCTTTATGACAAAACTAAAAGAGTGGAATAGTCTCGCTGAGGCACTTGAGCTGAGAGCTCGGTGACGAAGTCTCAACCCTGGAAAGGTGGAGGGAGGGATTTGGCTCCCACTGGAGGAGGAGCTCTGTGGAGGCCAGGGTCCCTGGAGGCTCTGGAAGGACAGAGAAGTAGAGAGTTGCAGGGGTGAGGCTTGTGAGAACACAAGAGCAGGGGGATGTTGGGCAGAGCTGGGCACACTTTTCCAGTGAAGGGCCACGCAGTAAATGGTTCAGGGTTTGCAGGCTATGTGGTTTCTGTTAGGTCGGCTCCAGTCTGCCTTTCTAGGGAAAGCAGCCCCAGGCAGTGAGAAGACTAATACGGCTGTGCGTCAGTAAACCTGCCTTTATGGAAAAAACCTTTAGGCAGGGCTTGGCCCCCAGGGTGCAGTTTGCAGACCTCCGATGGAGGGCTTCCTAGGCTGTCAGAAGGGGTTTGTGGTCAACCTTGGGGAGTCAGGAAGTCTTAGGATCTGACTTGTGTGTTTAAAAGGCGTCTGTCTGGAGGCTGCAGAGAGTGGAATGGAGGTGGGCAGGGAGAAACGGGAATGAGAGACTTATGTCAGTCGTCCACCTGAAAGAAGTGGGGGCTTGGCCAGAACTGCGGAGTCCAAACTCCCCTCTCTGGGCACCTCATTTCCTTACTTACATGGACGTGAGCTCAACTGTCTTCCTTGGTCCGTCAGCTTACAGCCGTCCTGTGTGTGACATAGGCTGCTTGGGATGTCCCCAGCGCGGAAGACTGAGGGGGGCTCTGAACAGACCGTGCTGGACAGCAAGGCGGGCTCTGCACACCCACCACCATGGCCCATGACCTTGTCCTCCAGGTTCCAGAGGCCACGGGGGAGAGCAGGGGTTCTCATGTGCTCGGGGGAAGGCAGGACACAAGCCATATACCGTGCACACAGAACACACACATATGCATTTATGCACGTGCTACATGCCGCACACACATACACACACAGCGTGCACATCTCACATACATCCACATGCCACATGCCATTCTCGTACACCACACCCAACATGCGTGGCCACAACACACACAACACGCATGCCACATACCACATACACCTCACACATACGCATGCTGTACGATACACACACACACCATGCCTGCATGTATACCCACAAGTCACACAGATGCTGCATGGCGCACACACATCAAATACACATGTGCACACACGATACATGTCACACACATGTCACGTACACGTATATGCAACACACACCTCAGACATCACACACATATAAACACACACCACAGGCCACACACACACACACACAGACCCACGTATATATCCAGACACACCACATTCACCTCCCATACGTGCCACACAAAACACACACCATACCCACAACACACACAAATGGCCACATGCCACACACACGTCATACACATGCATACACATAACACACACACACCACATACATCTCACACACACACATGCACACACACAGGCTTAGAATTTAGAGTCAGACGATACTAGATTCGAATCCTTTACAGACTCAGGCAACTCAGTTTCTCTGAATCTTCCCTTCTTCAAGAGAAATCCATAAAACTTTGGTGAAGATCCAAAATATGGGAGTTTCTTGCTTGAACGCCTACATCCCTGCCATGGTTGACACCCCTGTTTTATTGCTATCTAGTAATGATAACCACAGTTTATTAAAATACAGCATAGTAAAAATGTTATAATTGCTTAATTATTTAATATACACCAAGAGCTCAGAACGGTGCCTAGTACACAGCAACCACTCATAACCAGTGATCATCAAATATGTGTTATCGCTTTACGGTATTACTAAAAGTTTAACCGTCACATCACCCTGAGGTAGACATTATTAATAGAGCAGAGAATACACGTAAGATCTTCCAACTGTATCCCTTCCGGCCTGGTCATGTGGACAGACACTAAGGTAGGCCATGTGGTGCATATGCGTGCGTGAGTGCAGTTTACATGTGAATGGGCACACGTGCTTCAGAAACCACTGTAGGTCCCATACATGGAAAGGTTTGTTATTCTATCAGATCCATCATTTTGAAAGAAACATGTTTGGGAACAATTTCTAACCAAGCTTTGTATGTGATCTTAACTATCAGTGGTACGTCCAGGGTCATGTTAAGACTTGACCAGGAAGCCCAGAGTGGCCTTTGGGCCTCTTCACCATGCCCATTTTCTCCCCTGTTCAGTGGGGGAGGGTTCATAGGCTTCCCTGAAATGGGTCGCTCTGGGAGTAGGGTTACTTTATCCCACACTGTGAGGCATATGTATTCAAATCTGGGCTTCTCCATTTGCTAGCCGTGTCATCTTCAGCAAACCTCTTAAATGTTCCGAGCCTCAACATCCACGTCTGTAAAATGGGCACAATAAAAGTCCTCAAAACAAGGCAGTTAGGAGGATTAGGTGAATTAATCCTTGCAAAATGTTTAGTGGTGTCTAGCATAAAGTGCTCAGCGGGGGCACCTGGGTGGCTCAGTCAGTTGAACAACCGACTCTTACTTTCAGCTCAGGTCATGATCTCATGGATGGTGGGATTGAGCCCCACGGTGGGCTCTGCACTAAATGGGGAGTCTGCTTGAGATATTCTCTCCATCTCTCCCTCCCTTCTGTTCTTCCTCTCACTCATGCTCTCTTTCTCTCAAATAAATAAATAAAATCTGTTTAAAAAAAAAAAAAAAGAAAGAAAGTGCTCCAAAATTTTATTCTTAAAGCCCGCTTTATACTTCGAGACTCTATAATTTAGTACCAGCACAATCTTTACCTACAAGAGAAAAATGAAACTTCATCAGTGCTCTGCTCTGAGAGCCTGGATTTCTCAGCCCCAATTGTTCTGGAATTGTTCATCATCTTCTGAGCATATTAAAGCCTTGCAGGTAAGGGCCAGTTGGATTTATTTCTCTACCCCGAGCACAGTATTCAGCTGGTTTCCATACTGGGGGTGACGTCAATCCAGTTCTCAATTCTTACCTCTCCTCCTTGAACCACAGCCTTTCTTACTGAAGCCAACCCAAGTCTAACTCCATGAAACATCCTGGCAAAGGTGTCTTTCTCGACATTGCTCCTGTAACTTACTGCACATCATAATGCTGTTGCACTTGGAGGTTGGAAATGACCTCAGAAAGCTATGGGCATATTTGCTTATCACTGACTCAGTGCTATAGCTCAGAGTGCTGAGCAGGCCACACACTCTGTCCCTTGAAGGAAATTTCAATAAGCCTGTGTAATGCCTCACAGAGATCTTCTCCCCAAGTTCTTCTTTCCTGTATCAAATCACTGCCCAGCTGACTCATGCCTCTGGTTCCACTTTCCCCCTGCAGTTCTAGCTTCTGGGATTTTGCCTCTCGACTTCCAGACTCTGCTCCAGCTTGTCCTCCCAGGTTCCTTAGGTCACACTCCTTGGGTTCATCTGCCTTCCCTATTCATGAGCTCTGGCCCATGGGAGATTAGACTCTAAGAGCATACATTCATGCCACCCATTGGTTAAGCGTCTACCATATTGGAAATAAACACCCCTATTCTGTTACTGCTTATGTCACAAAATGCGTTATTTTTCTTTCTAGCACTTACTATATTAACATTACAACATACTGTATGCAGTGCAATTAATTGTCTTCTTTTGTCTGATTCCCCACCTCCCAGACCCCTAGGAAATAATGCCTTCATGGAGGGCAGAGGTCTGACCTGTGGTATTCCCAGCAACTTGCAAAGCACCTGGCACAGAGTAGACACTCAATACATATTTAAAGAATAAACGAATCGGCAAAAATGTTGAAGTCAGGATGCTACAGTGACATGACAGAGACACTCTGGAATCAGATAAACCGAGGTTCAAATCGCCATTGGGTCTACTAAGCTCATAAGGCACAAACCCCCTACTACTAGGGGTCATTGCTTAGCAGAATCTGCCTGACACCAAAGCAACGCAGGGGAAGCATGGGAGACAGAAGACAGTCCTGATGATGTCATTTGAACTTCAGATCCACCAGACCTACAGCTGGACTGCTCCTTGACTTTTCATTATGTCAGCCAGCGAAATCCCCCTTTTGAGTTCTCTTACTTATTTTGACTTAAGTAAGTTAATGTATACTCCCTCAGCGACACTCCTGTACATTTTGCTTTCTTTGGTGGGGCAGGAAGGACAGATCATTCTGCGTGGAATAGGACAAGCATCCTGATTCCTTCTGAATAAGTATCTCAGTTCAGGCTCAGAGGTGGTAGAAAGACTGCCGGAGCTCAAATTCCTGCTTTGCCAGTTCAGAGATCTGTGATCTTAGGTGAGTCACTTACCCTCTCTGAGATTCCCACATATGCCGTGGGGATTATGCTGTCTGTCTTGCAGGTGCTTTGTGGTGAGTACATGGTAGAATGTGAAGGTTCATCCCCTGTTCCTGGACAGTCACCCCAAGTAGTAGTTTCCTGTTGCTGCTGTAACAAGTGACCACAAATTTGGTGGCTCAAAATAAGAGAAATCTATTCCTCATAGTTCTGGAGGCTGGAAGTCCAAGTTCAAGATGTTGGCGAGGCCATGCTCCCTCTGATTGCTCTAGGGAAGGCTCCTTCCTTGACTCTTCCAGCTTCTGGTGGCCCCAGGCATTTCTTGGCCTATGGCAGCCTTTGACGGCACATGGTCACATGGCCTTTTCTTTAGGTCTGAGTCTTTTTTTTTTTAATATTTCTTATAAGGCCACTCTTTGAATTTCAGGTCCATCCTAATCCACTATGATCTCATCTCAATCTTTATCTTGATTACATCTGAAAAGACGGTTTCCAAATAAGGTCACATCTTGATGTTCGGCGGGGGGCCTTTTTCAATCCACTGTACTCCATCACCTGAAAACTCCACTCTTCCCTTCATCTTTATTTTGTGAGTGCATTCCCCTTCCTCCATGACTGATCTGCTCACAGATAGGAGTTCCCAGGGGTCATCCCCACTCAATCTTGAGCAGTACCCCTTTCAATCAATGTTGGTCAAATTAGATGGTGGTTCAGATCTTAACAACCATGGAAAGGAGATGCTGTCCCTGAAGACCCAAACTGGGAGGTACCCAAGTGTCCATCCACAGAGAATGCATAAGTAAACTGTGATACTTCCATGTAATGGAACCCTCCTCAGCGGTACAAAGGACCAAGCAACTGTTAATGTGCATCCCCATCAATGACTTTGAGGGGTTATATGGACAGAAGACAGACACAGAAGAGGACATCCTGTATAATTTCATACACGTGCAAATTTAGGGAAAGCAAAGCTATACAATACTACTGACGGAAAGCAGAACGTGATTGCTTCTGGGTTGGTTGGAGAGGTATTGACTGGGAAGGGTCATGTAGACACCTTCTGGAATGATTTCTGTATTAAATGATGATTACTCAGGTGTGTATATCCAAACTCCTCAAACTTCATTTCAATGGGTGCATTTTACTATCTATATATTACATCTTCAGTAAGGATGATTTAAAAAATAACAAAAAGAAAGATTGAGGAAACAAGAGGCGGCTTTATGAGCGTCTTCTGTCATGGGTTTAATGTGTGTGTACATGTAGGCCTGTGTGTTTATAGCTGGATATTAAGGAAAAGTCATATGCATTGGGTTGAAAGTTGGGCTGAAACCCTTAAGGGTCCACCCAGCTCAAATGTTACCTTACACCCCAACATCGACAGGCATGTGCTGATTGCTGAGATGGACCTTCTCTGCTGACTCACAAGCTGACATCAAAGAGAGGTCTCCTCTGAGAGCATTAGAACTCACATTCAGAACACGCTCCTTGAGAGCTCATCGTCCAACTGTCAAAATTCTGGCTTCACAATGAACTCATTGATGCCATTTCTTTCTCAGTATGAATCAACAGCCTTTTCTTATCATCCCTGTACACATTTTTACATCCAATGGCATCTTTTAATCCAAAAAAGATTGTGTTATTAAAGTTTTGTGTGAAGCTGTGATTGCCATCCTTGGAACTGAAGATGCAATCAGAGAAGAGAATGGAGGCCTTATAATTCAATGAATGCATGTGCTTCTGCGGTAATTTCTTCGGTAATTACTTGTGTAAACTGTGTGTTTCTGTAATTGAAACTCAACAGTGTGGGGTAATTTATCAAAATCTATAATTTATTGTAGCTTTTCCATCTTGTTTCTTGGATTCTCTGCTTGTCCTCATTAGGATGTTGTCCCCCCATCACCACTTCAGGCCATCATAACCATTTAGATGAGGAAGCAAAAACACACATTGCATTCGGAGGAAAGGTTCTGATGGACTAGATGGAATGTTAAAATCCATTTTCCAAAGGACACAATGGTTATTGTTGTTTGCAATATGTTTTTTCTGACAGGCCCTAAGATGTGATTTATGAAATGGTTTTGAAGAGGTCGTCTACTTCAACTGTCTAGATAATAACACCATTTTTCTCTTGTGGTCACCAAGTAGTTTGAGCATCTTGCGTTCGTTCACAAAAGCCTAAAGAGGGAGGCGGGGAGTGGGGTTTGTGTGTTTACTAACAGAGGACAGCTGAGCTTCCTGAGAGAAAAGCTATGTCCCCTGATGCGGGGAACTGTCGTGGGGCAATGGGAGGGGGCAGATCTTTGCATCCCGTTCTGAACCCCAAAGAAAGCCACACCAGCGAATACCTAGGAGCTGTTCGTGGTGCTTGGAACTGTTTTTCTCTCCAGTGATCACTGATTTCAAGCCATGCATAGTGTTTTGAAGGACCCTAAACTCAAAGACAATTGAAAGAAACTTTAGAGAAACTTCCATAATCTAACATTTTAAAGCAAATTGTATGTGTTTCATCAGGAGAATGATGCTGAGAAAAGAGGGAAAAAATGTAGAAAACATTTGTAGTTAGTGTTCGTTTGTTTTTTTTTTAAGATTTTATTTATTTGACAGAGATCACAAGTAGGCAGAGAGGCAGGCAGAGAGAGAGGAGGAAAGGCTCCCCGCTGATCAGAGAGCCCAACGTGGCGCTCAATCCCAGGACCCTGGGATCATGACCTGGGCCAAAGGCAGAGGCTTAACCCACTGAGCCACCCAGGCGCCCCTATAGTTAGTGTTTTGATGTAATTCCTTCTAATATTGTTTCCTCTGCCCAGTTCCTCTGTCACCGGATATTATTTCATCCTGCATATATAATTTCTTCACAGCATTCAAAATAATGAAAAATACAAGTTTAAATTGTTCTTCATGATTTTTAAGGTATAACTTACAGTAAATTCACCCATTTAAGTGCTCCGTTCTGAATTTTGACAAATATGTGCCACTGCCATAATCAAGATCCAGAACAGCTACACTGCCACCAGGAATTCCCTCATAAACCTTTTAAGTCAGCCTCTGTCCCCACCCCTAGTCCCTGTAACCACTGATCTATGTTTCTGACCCTTGAGAAAAACATTATCTTAATGACGGCATCATATTACCATGCGTAGATATCCTCCTGTATTTTTCTTAACAATTTTGTTCTGTAAAATACATTTAGCTTATTCTGATTTTTTCCCGTTGTAAGTAATGCTGTGATGAACACTTTTTTTTTTTTTAAGATTTTATTTATTTATTTAACAGAGAGAGAAAGATCACAAGTAGGCAGAGAGGCAGGCAGAGAGAGAGGAGGAAGCAGGCTCCTTGCTGAGCAGAGAGCCCGATGCGGGGCTCAATCCCCAGACCTGAGATCATGACCTGAGTGGAAGGCAGAGGCTTTAACCCACTGAGCCACCCAGGCACCCCTAACGTTTTATTTTTAAGTAGTGTAGGGATTACATGGGGCTCAAACTTCTGAGGCACCCCCTTTTAAATATATGTATTTTTATTTTTATTTTTTATTTTTAAAAAATATTTTATTTATTTATTTGACAGACAGAGATCACAAGCAGGCAGAGAAGCCTGCAGAGAGAGAGGAGGAAGCAGGCTCCCTGCTGAGCAGAGAGCCTGATATGGGGTTCGATCCCAGGACCCTGGGATCATGACCTGAGCCGAAGCCAGAGGCTTTAACCCACTGAGCCACCCAGGCACCACTGTGATGAACACTTTTGTGCATATAATTCTTCCAGTATTTTAGGTAATTACCTTACTGTGGAATTCCAGAAATGGGATTGATGCATGAGAGATTATGAATCCTTTGACGCCTGTCTCTAGAACCAGACACCAGATTAATACCCTTGATACTGAAAATTCAGAGGGACAATTTATAAAAGCTTTATAGCAGAAGGGAGAGAATGTGGATTTTGGAGTAGGTTAACACTAATGTTGGATAGTGGCTTTTTTTTTTTTTTAGGCTTGTATTGTTTCTTTTTTTTTGAAGATTTTATTTATTTTTTGGACAGAAAAAGAGATCACAGACAGACAGAGAGGCAGACAGAAGGGGAAGCAGGCTCCCTGCCGAGCAGAGAACCTAGTGTGGGGCTTGATCCTAGGACCCCAAGATCATGACCTGAGGCTAAACCCACTGAGCCACCTAGGCGCCCCTCGGCTTGTATTTTTAAGGAATCTTTGCATCCAACATGGGGCTTAAATTCACAACCCCAAGATCAAGAATTGCAGGCTTTTCCATCTGAGCCAGCCAGGCACCCCACTAGCATTTTTGATCATGCCATTTTTTAAATTTAGTCTTCACTAACTTCTTTTTTTTTTCTTCATTAACTTCTTAATGACCTCAGGAAAAAAATATAAATATCTCAGCTTGACATTCAAGGTCTTTTATCATCTGCCCTATGCCTGTTTCTACCTCCAGATCCTGATTTATGTGTATATCTATGTCTACGGGATGCTGTATACGTGCCTACTTCTGTGGGTCTCCCGAATGTCCCCCCTTCTCCCACAGTTCCTGCCTTTGCGCATGTTCGCTTCCGTTTCCATTTTCCCTCTAATGTGCCCCTTTTTTTCTGGTGTTTGAAACTAGCCCTCGCTGTTCTGATGGGCTAGGGAACCTTGTTTTCTGCTTCTATAGTCACTTCTGTGTATCTCTGTTAGGACTCACCCATTCATCTACTATAACAATTAAATATTGAGAGTCTGCATTGTGCGGGGCACTACAGACATGGAAGTAAACGAGAAAGACAAAATCCCTGCCAAATGGGAAATGGCAGTCTTACATGGGAGCAGGTGATATTGAACAATGAACAATGAAAAGAAGCAGCCCTAGGGGTGTGTGGACAAAAAATGCTTTAGGCAGATGGAAAAAGAATGCAAAGACCCTGCAAAGTGAATGTGCTTAGCTTTTTTGCTTTTTTTCCTTTTTTTATTTTTTTTAAAAAGATTTTATTTATTTATTTGACAGAGAGAGATCACAAGTAAGCAGAGAGGCAGGCAGAGAGAGAGGGAGGGAAGCAGGCTCCCCGCTGGGCAGAGAGCCTGATGTGAGACTCGATCCCAGGACGCTGAGATCATGACCTGAGCCGAAGGCAGTGGTTTAACCCACTGAGCCACCCAGGCGCCCTTTTCCTTTTTTTTTTTTTTTTAGTTTTGTGGCTGAAATCTGGTGAGGAAAAAGAAACTCATAAGAAGTAAGGTTGGAGAGAAAGGTAGGTCTAGATCATTGAAGGCATTGTAAGTCGTGACAAAGAATATGGTTTTTATCATAAATGGGATGGAACACGGAGAGCTCTTTAATTACAGAAGTGACAGAGTATGACTTGTGTTTTAAAAACAGAACTCTGGGGGTGCCTGAGTGGCTCAGTTGGTTAAGTGTCTGACTCTTGATTTCAGCTCAGGTCATAGTCTCAGGGTCGTGAGATCGAGCTCCACATCAGGCTCTTTACTGGGCATGGACTCTGCTCAAGATTCTCTCTAATTCTGCCCCCACCTACTTTTGTGCAGTCTTTCTCTCTCTCAAAAAAAGCAAAAAACAAAAAACAAAACATCATTCTGACTTCTAGGTGAAGAAGAGAAAAATAATGGAAGAGAAAGTACTAAGAAGTAGGCCACAGCAGTCATATAGGCCTGAAACAAAGGTGGCTCAGGTCAGCAGTCTGCAAACTTGTTGTAATAGGCCAAATGGTAAAAATTTTAGATTTTATGGACCAAATAGTTTCTGTCACAACCACTCAGTTCTGCCATTACAGCATGAAAACAGCCATAGATAATATACACATAATGAGGGTAGCTGATTTCCAATAAAACTTTATTTACAAAAACAAATGGTAAGCTGGATTTGGCCCAAGGGCCATGGTTGGTTGACCCCTGCCTCATACTAAGAGTTATGATGATAATCATGATAAATGATTGGATTACGCTTACATTTTGGATATGGGCTAGGTTTTCTTAGAGACATCAAAAGTTGTGCTTTTGACCTAAGGAATTTGATATGCTCATTAGATGTCTACATGAAGATTCTGAATCAGCAGTTGGAGAGTTGCGTGAAGCGTAGAGTGCTATGGAAAGACTGGCTGGCAATATTAATTCTGGCATTACTGATGTACAGGTGATACATAAAAGAATAAGAATGGATGTGGCCACCCAGGGGAAAGAGTTAGGTGGCAAAGAGAGAAGAGGAGAGGGAAGATGAGCTTAAACACTGAGCCTTGGAGTGTATCAGCATTTAGAGGCTGGTATATGAGGAAGATCCAGCAGAAGAGACTAAAGAGGAGCTTTCAGGGACCAGAGACTAAAGAGGAGCTTTCAGGGACCAGACTAAAGAGGAGCTTTCAGGGACCAGGGATAGTATCTCCAGATTCAGGCAAAGACAGTATTTTAAGAAGGAAGAATGCCCAAGTGTGTCAATGATTGCTGGAGATTCTTGTAAGAGATAGAGATTTGGACTTAATTTTGGCAACATGGAGGTTATTGGCAACACTGGTAAATGGAATGGTGTAGAGAAGAGTCATATGGGTATAATTAGAATAAGCCTAGAATGTGGCATAGTTTTCTATAAACAGAAAAGAGAAATGGTATGGGAGCTGGAAGTTGTGGTATGTGTCGAGGGAAGTGTTCTTAGGAACGACAGTTGCCATAGCTTGTCTGTAGGCTTCTATAGCAGTGATCCATCAACTGAGAATCGAGAAAATTGATGCAATTGAAGGAGTCAAGTCTTTGCAGAGGAAGGTCTTGTCCATTTAGCCCACCAGGGAAGTCAGAATTAGTCTGTACAGATGCTTGTAAATTTGGTGGTGGGGGTGGTATTATGAAGTTCTTCAGAACGCTTCTGGTTTGTCAGCAGAAGAAGAGAAGGTTCATCCATTTTCTAAGGATTGGAGAAGACGCATTGACAGTTGGGTGAGATGTTAAATAATCACGCCGGAAAAAATAGAAGGGCAAACTTTTCAGGGCAACACAGCAAGATTTTGTCATAGGACCTTGGCCTTAAGAGTACAGTGAGGTCAGCTAGCTGGGTGTGTGTGTTTCTGCAGCCATGTTGAGCTGTTGGGCTGCCGTCACAGTAGAGGTGAGGTATTGGGTTTAACTTTGGCTTGGCTTGGCTAAGGAAACAAAAGCTAGGGCAGAGGAGGTAAAAGAGTTAAGGGTGTCCTCAGTGACATGATTTAGCACTTGGTCATACACATACACTGTGTGAACAACAAAGTGAGAATGGAAAAGAGATCATCAGTAATGAAGTGGTGATATGGGGCCGTGGCTTAGAGGCCTTGATGGTGGCGCATTATTGAATTAGAGGGGTCCCTGAGGGGTGAGCTGACATGATAAGAAGGTGCATTCAGAGAACATATTCCTGAAGTTTGAGATCTTAGATCTGGTGCACTCCAAGTTCTAGGATGCGTCCGTGCAGGTAGGGGGCTGAGGTGAGGAAGAGCAGATTTGTAGAGGTAGGGTGGTTTAGGACCTGAGAAATTAGGTCCTGAGATGGATAATCGGATGGGTGTTTTGAGTGGGTGCTGGAGTCACAAGGGAGGATGGCAGGAATAATGGTGGACAGGAGGACAGTGATGCAGGTGCTAGAATCTTCCTTGAATGAGAGTAACTATGAGGTCAGCAGAAGATGGAAAAGAAGAGGCTGTGATGCTTGGTGTTGACATCAAAGGAGCTGAAATTTCAGAAGCAGGAAGGAGAACTAATGTCCAGGAAGCAGCCTTGGGAAGCAAGAATACTTTCTGAGCCTTTGGCTTGTAAGAAAAAAGTCATCAATCTCAGAGGATAGTCAGATTTTGGTTAGCACATGTATACAGCATCCGTCTATTACATTGCAGAAAACTGAGGCTCAGTGAGATTAGGCAACTTGCCCAAGGCCATAGGGCAGCTTGAATTCGAGCCCACTTCTGCCTGATTCTGGAACCTGTGCTCTCGCTTGGCATCATTCGTGAATCTAAACGTCGTGCTCTGTTCTGTTTTGTTACCTCTTCTGCCCTGGCCACGTGACTTTCTTCCTCTGAGGTCACCCCCTGAGGTTACTCAGAAGGTTCCTGGCATTTGCAGCCTTGTGCGGGGCTGAGTTTGGCTGAGAATCCTTGAACGTTGTCCTTAGGGTTAATGACCTGTCCAGGGAATTCACCCTTGACTTCTCCCCCTTCCCACATTCTATTCAGAGCATGGACAAGTTGGTAATGACAGCTGGTTTTCATTCTCTTGGTGCTGACAGGGAGATAATGAGTCAAATTGGCCTTGGTTATGAAATGAAACCCTGGAAGGGAATTATCATCAGACTCCTTAGTGGGGCGAGCAGAGAAAGGGATTTAAATTAAAGTGGAAACTGCCGACTTGGTTGGCATTCAGACAGTCTCCTTAAGTCTTTCTTCCTCTCCATGTCATCATTAAACGAGACAAAGCAGACAACTGGTAAATAGGAGGAAGGTAGGCAGATGCTCAAACACTGCGATAGTTCATCTCTAATAGCTCTCGTTTAGGTTCTGAGTCGTACGCTAAACATGAGGCATTCTCTTTAGTCCTCTCTGCAGTCCTACAGAGTGGGGTTTCCTGCCTGCCCTTTTGACAGGGCAACAACTGAGTCACAGTGGGATACTATTTGAGGTCACACATACATCTCTGGCTCCAGAATCTGCCCACTGTCCACTTCATGATGGTCTCTCTCCAGGGACCCTGTTCACCTGCCTTGACTTCTATTGGAAGCTGGAAAGAAGAAGGGATCCCACATCAGGAGGTCACAGCAAATCTCCATGTGGTCATCCCCTCTGCTCTGTCGTGGACTCCAGTGCTTGGCGGCCTACGTGAAAATATTGCCTCTATCATCTACCATCTGTGTGACCTTAGGGATCTCACTTAATCTCTCTGAAACTCATTTTTGCCACCCACAACATTGGGATAATCATGACCTCTATCTCATGTGGTCATGAGGATTAAATGATTTAAGTATGTTTTAAGCAGTTAAAAAAAGTGTCTGGCACATAGGAAGTGTAAACTATTATTTTTATTATTATTAGCTAGTGATGATGATAATGCTGATTGGGGTATCAGTAAGAGGTATTCACTTGTTCTGCCCTTACTGGGATGACTGTGTAAGGGTTGACTGTGATAAGTGATTTAACATGGAATACCTTAGTTAACTCTCATACTTTAGGATGCTTTTAGATACAAGTAATAAATTGTACTTTTAGCGGGCTTTAAGGCTAGGTCATTTACTACGGCCTCTAATGGGAAACTCAGAGGAATGGCGGGCTTCGACATGGGTTGATTCAGAGGATCAACAATGATACAAGGATTGGGCTCTTTTCTGTCTTTCTTCTATGCTTCCCTTGGTGTTAACTTCACCCATTGGCTGTTCACAAGATGGTTGAAGTACTTATGGTCATCACGTCTAGACCAGACAACAGCCAGGAAGGGAAGAGGAAGGGACTCTTCTTCGAAGGAGGAGACTTTTCTGGAAGGAGGTCACTTTTCCCAGAAGTCTCCAGTGATCTGCTCTCGTCTCCCTGAGCCAGGTTTTGTCACATGCCTATTCGGAATCAATCAGGAGAAGAGGATTTTGTCCAGCAAAACCGGGTCATCCTTCATGCCACGGGTGGTATCAGCCCTCGAGAAGCATGGAGATATCATGCTCTCTGAAGAAAACCATGCTCTGTGAGAAAGAAAGAAAGGGAAATGGATCCAGTGGGCAAAATTAGCGTCTCCAATAGTTAGGTATTATTATTCTTTTTGAATAGAAAAAGGAGCTGAGGGTCTGAAAGGTGAAGTAATGCCACATGGTCATCAAATCAAAAGTAGAACTTGGGCGTATGTGGGTGGCTCAGTTGGTTACACATCCAGCTCTTGGTTTTAGCTTAGGTCATGATCTCATGCTTCGTTGGATCGAGCCCCACATCAGGCTTCACGCTCAGCAGGGAGTCTGCTTGAAGTGTCTCTCCCTTTGCACTCCCCCCCCTCACTCTCTCTCTCTCTGTCTCTCAAATAAAGAAATCTTCAGAAAAGGTGGGACTTGAACCCAATTTTGTGTGACCCTAAAATACACGTGCTTTAGGGCCACACTAAAGCTTTATGGGGTGTAGAGAGGAAGTGTGACAATTTTTATTGGGTCTGTCCATTTGCTGGGCACTGTGGAGATGCTTTATAAGAATCTTCTTGAATTCCTTTCACCAACACAGTGAACTGGGCATTTTTAGTTCCATTTAATGGGGGCGTAGGAAACTGAGGTCAAACCAGGAGATGCAGCTTGCTATAATCTGAGTGGAAAAGCCAAAAAAAATGAATCCATGTCTGTTTGACTCCAAAGCCTAAATTTTCCTATGACCCCAAAATAACCAAATACCATTCTCACATTCCTCTATTATTTGGGATTTATATGAAGACAAACCAAACTCTTAATGAGGATCCTGATGAATTTCCGTCCAATGACCCAGTTTTTTCTAATTTTTATTTTAGAATAAATAAAGGCACTTTCCAAGTATATGCCCCAGTGAGTTTCTCTCCATTTTTTGCACTCTGAGCTCTGTGACCTCTTCTTTCCACCTGCTTCACTGCAAACTTTTAGAATAAAACATCTTAATTGGCTGCTCTCATGTCCTCCATGATGCATGGGGCCAGGAGGGTGGGAATGGCTTCCTTGGGTTTTGCGATGGCTTGCCTCCTCTTCTGCCTTATCTGTGAGCAAGGAGAGAGGTGAGGAGATGGTGCTCACTTGAAGCCCAGGTCACATTTGCATCTTGGGTGGCAAGCCCTCAGAAATTTCTCCCTCTTTATTCTCTTAAGATCCCTTTTAGTTTTCAGACAGGGAAAGGAATTTTAGTTAGTTGAGGTGCCAATAAAATGCCAGGCAGTATACTAGTGTTTAATTATTTTAACCACATCCATGTGAAATAGGGGTATCCTTTATAGAGGTGAAAAAAGTGGTTTGCAGAGGCAAACGAACTACCCAAGATAACACAAGGGTGTGAGGGTCTGAGCTGACTCAGATCTTGCATTTTTTTATTACTCTTCCTGGGCTGTAAATACCTATGGTGGCATCTGCCAAAGCCCTGTACTTCTTTGCAGTCTTCTTCTATATCCTGTGCATAGTCATCTTAATTTATTTTTTATTTTTATTTTTTTAAAAAGATTTTTATCTTCTTATTTTATTTTATTATTATGTTATTATAATTATTATTTCATTTATTTGACAGAACAGAGATCACAAGTAGGTGGAGAGGCAGGCAGAGAGAGAGGAGGAGGCAGGCTCTTTGCTCAGTGATGCGGGGCTTGATCCAAGACCTGGGATCATGACCTGAGGGGAAGGCAGAGGCTTTAACCTGCTGAGTCACCCGGATTCCCCGTATTAATTTATTTTGACTGCAGGTAACAGAAACCCACTCAGACTAGCAGAAGCAAAAGGAAGTAATTTTAAGGATACTGATGTATCACAGAGCCCAAGAGCAAGCCTGAGTCTCAGGAGAAAATGGGAATAATCAGGTCTTGAGTGCCATGTGGACTCTCCCTCCATTATATGAGCTTTATAGAAGTGTCTGCTATATTCGTCTTGTTCACTGGATAATAATTTCCTTCATTTTAACACACGCGCGCGCGCACACACACACACACAGACTGCTGGAAGCTCTCGGTTACATGTGACTGAATTATTCATGCAGAAGACCATTTTTTCCCCTTCTCTCTCTCTCCCTTTCTCATCCCCCTCCAGACTGTATGCTTTCGGGGAAGGGATTACTTGGTAAGGCTAAGTTTTATATTCAACCGTGGACTGTTTGTCTGTGCCCAAAGGCTGGGAGTAAAGTTGTACCAAAATGGTGGCCCCTCTTGGAACTTCACGGGCAAGAAGTTGTAGTTGTGCTGGATAGACAACCTGAGAATTGTCTTTTATAAGAAATATTGTAATAGTCATTAAGAAGATCGAGTGAATTACGTGTAAATCATATAGAAGAGTGCCTACTGAAGTATATGCTTTCCAAATGTAGCAGGTTATAGGGTTGGTCACCAACCAGTGCTAATTTATTCCCTTCTTGGAGTCTCGAGGTGAAATCCAGATTGAGTTGCCATTTGGAAAGGAGAAAAAGTCAGCGTCTGTGCCCAGGAGGACATGAGTAAAAGGGCATGGAGTTCTTGGAACTGAAATTGGTGCACGCTTATCTCTAAGGCAGAGCTCCTTTGGCTACAGGGAAACTCAAAGTATTTGGGGATTTTTTTCTCCCTCACTTAATACTGTGTTCTTAACCAGGGATGTGCATACAGATTTTTTTTTTTAAAAACACAGAATTTATCTCAACTACTTTTGCTCTTAAAATCCTGATGCTTGGATCTCACTTCCAGGGATTCTGACTCAGGGGGTCTGGGGTGTAGCCCATGGATCCATTTTTTAAAAAGCTTCCAAGGTAATTCCAAGGTAACGTACTCAGAAGGGAGAGTCACTGATTTAACCTAAGAAGCAACTGCCTGGGGATCTGAGCCGATGGCAAGAAGACACCAAGACCAGCAAGCCTCGTGATCATAGTCAGGAAGGGAAGTGTACTTTGCCACAGGCAGACACTGGCAAGGCTCTGTCTGAAGTCATGTCCTCTCCAGGAGTTACGGTGCTGATTCCCCTGATCGGCCTCTTTCGGAGTTAGACCTGTTTCCGATAATTACAAGAGAAAGAACTGAAACTCAGGTGGATCTTGTTAGTGTCAAGTACACTCCTACTGGCTCCAATTTACTCTGCCCTCGTAATTCACCATCTCCTGTTTGAAATGGTGTTACAGCCTATTAGGAAGAGCTCTCAAGACCTAAGGTGATGGGATAGCAGTTTCAAGAGGCCATTCCTGATGTACAGCCAAACTTCAAGAACAGAAGGAGAACATACACTTGCTGCTTTAGCTGACACCAGGGGAGGCCACCGTGGTCTCTAAATTTGCTCGCTTTCGGGAGAGTGGCCACAACCTCCCCACCTAGACCAAGTGGATAACATCACCTTGAATCTGTACACTTTGCCACCTATAAACCTCCCTCACGAATATCTCAGGGCTCCCAGAGTGTGATAACATGAACCAGAGGAAGTATATAAGATGTGTTGTAAGTCGTACAGGGAAGATTTTTAATAGTTCTCTTAATGTATATTAGGAAAATGTGATTTCACAATACTTCTTCATATGATAAAGTAGGCATTTAAGGGTTTTTGTCTCCCCATTTTAGGGATTTGATTTAAAGAGAATTATTAATTGCAGGTGGTGGGTAGACAGGTAAGAAATTGTGTTGTGTTTTGGGCATGAGCAGAGTTGGGGGAACACTTACTTCATGAGGTCACCAAAAAAAGTCTAGAGTAAGTAGGTGGCCATTTGTTCTGAGTTTCATTTTATAGGCAAGAAATTTGGGGACTTTGAGAGTTTACATAATTCAACCCCCTCCCCTTTTTTTTTTCTAAACAGGCTTATATCCATACCAGGCTACTTTCTACTACCCCACTCTTCTACAGAATCAATATTTAAGCCAGAGTCTTTGTTTCCCTAGAAGATGAGGAAGGGTTTTTCAGGGTCATCCACAGTATTTCCATTGAATCTTTTCAAGATTAGTGACACATATGGCTCTGCATATGTAATAGAATGGACTGATTCAGTGGTTCTGTAAGGGTGGTTCTTGGGGCAGCACCTGGCACTTGTTAGAAATGCAAATTCCTAGACCCATTCTAGAACCCCTGAGCCAGAAACTCTGGAAATGGTGCCCAGAAATGTGAAGCCCATAGGATGATTCTGGTGCACATCTGGGGGTAACTCTGTCCTCCAGGAGACATTTAGCAGTGTCTGGAGATAGCTTTGGTCATCCCAACTGGGGCAGAGGATGGGCATCTAGTGAGTAGAGGCCAGGAAGCTGCCATCTATCCTATAATGCAGAGGACAGCCCCCCAAAATGAGGCATTATCTACCCAAATTGTCAGTAGTGCTCAGATTGAGAAACCCTATACCCAACTAATTGACATTGGCCTGATTAGCATTGTGGGTGGCCAGTGGAGGTCTCCTTGAGGAACCAAAAGTAGTCTTAAAACTGGCTTACTTTGGGCTCTGGTTGACTGAGTAGCGTGAGTTCCATTTGCCAATGCCCAGAGATGAGTAGCTAATGTGCAGGGATCTTCTCTGGGTTCTCTGGTGGCCCTTTTAATGGACCCTGAAATGGATATGAAATTGTCAATGTTGGTGGTGGAGTCTAGCCCAAGAAACCAGGGCATCCTGAGGCAAATGTGGGGCTTTTGTTTGGTGCACCCTGCCTCGTCCCTCTTAGCACTCAGGACTTCAAATTGTCCCCTGCATGCTGAGATCCTGCCTGTCTAGCTCCCTGTTAAGGAAGCAGTATAGCATAATGGTCAACAGCGCCTTTTGGGGGAACACATGTTAGCATCACCATTTCTTGACACTGTGACTGTAGGCAAATTCCTCACTTTCCTGAACCTTAGTTTCCCCATCTGTCAGATAAGAGTAATAATAATAGTAGAACTTTCCTCTTAGCATTTTATGAGGATCAATTTGAACAATGCATGTCAAACTCTTAGAACAGTGCCAGACCCAAAGAAAATGCTTGCCCTACACTACCTGTAATTATTGTTAATACCTCCCTATTGCCTCTTTAAGTCTTTCCTCCTTAAAATGGCTAGTCCCTTCCATTCTCAGTAAGAACACTCGATGCCACCTCTTGCCAGCTTCGATCTCTTCTGTCTCACCTCTGATGTGCCAGATGATGAATTGCGTCAAACATTCCTTGCTTCTTAGACTTCACCCTGACTCTTAAAGGTTGGCGTTATCACCACTGGGAAGGGACAGTTGCCTGGCACTTCACTCACTGCCCCAAATCTCGAAGAATGCACTTTGAATGATGGGTTATCAGCATCAGAGAAGACATTTTCAGGCAAGGGCTGGCTGTGCCCCACAGAGGCAGGACTTTCTGCATCTCTCCTAAGGTCAGTCTAGCCCAAGTTAATATGGCTTTCAAAATAATAAGAGGAAGAATAAAAATGTGTCTACTTTCATTAAGTCCAACCCTTGCCTGCATATTCGAATATGTATAAATCAGCACCGTGTAGAAAGATGGCTAACCTCCAGGTCAAGCTAGGTACAAGGGAGGGGAGTGAGGCTCCTCATTAATGGTCCAGGAAGCAAATGGGGTCAACATCATTAATAGCAGAGCATCTCCAATTTGTCTTCAGATGATCAAATGGCTGAGGGAGGGGCCAGTGGGGAAAGCGCTGAACATGTCATTAGGATAAAAGCTGTTCAAGGTTCTTTGCATCCTGTATAACCTCAGAAATACGCCAAAGGTCTCCCAAGAGCCTCCCAGCTCCTACCATCATCTACTTGATGCCAAAATCTCTTTCTGGCTTTGAATCTGGGCATCACAATGGGAAATCTCTGTCTTGTCAAAACAGGAAAGAAATAAAAAAAAAAGAAAGGGGAAATGTCGTATGGTACCCATGGAGCCCTCTACAGTTACAGTACCGTCATCTTATATGGAATTATTAGAAAGGATTTTGAGCAGTTTTTTTATTCCAAGGCTGGATGAGGAGAGAGTCTGGGGGCTTTAAACATTAGGGGAGTTGGGTTTGTTGGGTTCGTTGTTTCAGATGTCTCTTTCAAGGCCATAGAGTATCTCCCAGGGTATGTGTGGGATTCATACAAAAATAATAAAGTCAACAGCCAGCCTCCTTCCTTCACAGGGAGTTATTTCTTGAAGGATTTTTTTTTTTTTATGAGCTGCCCTAGGAGGAGAGCCCTGATGGATAGAGCCTTCCACTTCAAGAAGTGATATTTTGGTGACTCATCCTAACAACATTGTAGGGGGAAATTTACTAAAGGTTAAGAACATTAAACATAAGGAACATGAAACAGTTAAGTGGCATACAGAATAATATACTTAGCCCTACACCAGGCACAAAGATGGTAGTTCTCAATCTTGGTTGTGTACTAGAATTATCCTTGGAATTCAGAAACAACTTAATAAAAAATAATACAATCCAATGCCAAAACCCAGACTAATTAAACCAGAAACTCTGAGGATTCTTCTAGGCATCTGTATTTTTTTAAAGCTCCCTAGGGGATTTCAGTGTGAAGTGAGTGTGGAAAACCACTAACCTAAACCAAGAGAGTTGACTAGGACATAATTTGCTCCCTTGAAAAAGCAAATGAAGGTAATCATGCAAATAAATTCATGTAATACAGGATATCACATGCACTAAGGGTAACACATACAAGGTATGGGGGATTTGAAGAGAACAAAACAACTAATTTTCCTAAGAAGGATCAGGGAAAATTTATGGAAGAGAAGATATCAATAATTTTGAAGAAGATAGAGGATTTTATCAATTTGACAGGACGGGGAGAGGCTGGAGGAGGAAATCACATGTGCTATGCAGGTAGAGAAAAGCCAAGAAAGATGCCAGAGATTTCCAGCCCCTAACTATTAGATAAGAAACAGTTTGTGCAGAATGATCACACCCAACCTGAAAGATGCTCTTGACTGATGAGACATCAGTAGTTAGCAAAATCCCAGCTTCACTTCAGTGGAGCTCATAAGAGCCAGAGCTGAGAACTCCAGGGCAGTGCATGTCCAGAGTTGCCCTTCCCAGATGGAGGTGACAGAGGACATTGAATGAGATCCAATTTTGTGCACTGTTTATATTTCTTTTTTTTTTTTAATAAATTTTTTTATTTTTTATAAACATATATTTTTATCCCCAGGGGTACAGGTCTGTGAATCACCAGGTTTACACACTTCACAGCACTCACCAAAGCACATACTCTCCCCAATGTCCATAATCCCACCCCCTT
>NC_081567.1:28449901-28544481 GCF_022355385.1 Mustela nigripes
TCATCTGTTGATGGACATCTAGGTTCTTTCCATAGTTTGGCTATTGTGGACATTGCTGCTATAAACATTCAGGTGCACGTGCCCCTTTGGATCACTACGTTTGTATCTTTAGGGTAAATACCCAATACACTGTTTATATTTCTTAATGCTATTTTTAGCATTTAAAGAACTCCATGTGACTTCAAACCGGGACACACAGCCTATCTATCTCCTTACCCTTAATATTTTCCTTGGCTCTTCTGCTGAAGAATTTGGCTTTCATCATAGCAGGTGCCTTTAGGAGGTTTCTCTTCCCTAGAACGTTTGAGTGGTTGTATTATACCGCATCAAGGGTGGGGGCATCTCCAGTCACATTCTTGGTAGCATTTATTGATGTCTGCTCACTTATCAAGGTCCATAATTTATTGAGGTTGACAGCTGGGCAGAGGTTCTGGTTCCTGTTTAAGTGGTAATGCCTCATACTAATCTTGTCAAAGCAACCTGGGTGGTATTTGTCAAAGTTGACCCTGTGTTGATGTCTGCCACCAGGATCACCCTGGCCTCGTAGGTGCTCCCAGTGATTATAGATACGGCCATTGCCATGGCTCACAAGGTCCTGAAGTTTGGGATCTTCCTGGATGGCACGTCCGTGACTGAGACACACCATTACTATTCCTCGAGCTGCAACATTGGGGGGGGAGGGGGGAGGGCAGTGAGTGGGTGGTTGGGTGTTGTAGCTCATAGAAACAAAGACAACTATGGTTACCTTTCAAGGTAACCATGGGAAGACTTAGGAAGACTTGGTACTTGGTGCAAATTTTGAAGACATGGTGTGGATTTTGGCAGTGACATCTGTATTTGGAAATACTGCTTGAAGTCAACACCAGTCAGGACCTATGCCTATCCCCAGCTGGGTTTTGGACATGCTTCTTTATCATCTGACATCTCTGCCATTACCAGTTAATAGTGGAATTACCCATAACAATGCTACAATTAATGCTCCAACTACAATAATTTTTTAAACACTTTAAAGGGTTTACTAGGTCATAAATGGATTATTTTAAGAAATCTTTGATTATTTTCTTCCACTTATACTCCTTTTATTTTGTTCTTAATATCCATCAAATGTTTTACTTACATCTTGGCTTACGCATCTAATAAGAGTAATATTTATTTTTTAGGGATGATGTGGGGGAATAAAGGGAAAGGGGGAGAGAGCAGACTCCGTGCCCAGCAGAGAGCCTGATGCAGAGGTCGATCTCATGACCTTGAGATCATGACCTGAGCCGAAACCAAGTGTCATATGCTTAACCAACTGCACCCCCCAGGTGCCCTAATAAGGGTAATATTTTGAAAAACTTAGAGGTTTTTTTTTTCCCTTTCTTTGTGTTCACTTGTGTTCTTGCTACCAGAGCTTTAGGGCATAAGGGAAGAAAGATGCAACCTTGGGAAAGAGAAGTGTGTAGAATGGGAAGCATCATTTTAAGAGACGAAGAAAGCTGAAGGGCCATTCCTGCTGTTTAGGATGGGGCAGGAAGGAACAAGGTAGCAACCCAGTGAAGGCAGGTGGTTAAACTTATCTTTATCAACCTCTCTGGGCTAAAGTGCAGGGAGAGGAAACCACCAAGACGGTGGAAAACTAAAGAGGGTTTTTATTTTCCTGCTCCCTATTTGGGGGTCTTAGAGGGATAGGATTTGTATGATATCCCCCATGTTAATATGGGTGGCTACTTCAGGACCAAATCACGGGCACGCTGTGGTTACGGTAGAAGTCTGAGACAGCGTCTTAAAGCTCCCTTGGCTCTTGTAGGGACTGGGAAAAACCAGAATTACAGAGGGATCCAGATGTTAAGTCTGAGAATGACTAGGAAGCTTCGCTCAGGGGTTGCTGCTCCAGAGGCAAAGTAATCTCTGGTGGGGTGCTGCATGACAGGCCACTAGACCTTGATGCTGATAGAGAGTGGTCTCCCTCAGGGGAATGAGCATCTTGAGAAGAAGCAGGGATGGACTTATCACAGGGCCCATCTGGGTTGGGAGGACACAGACCTCAGGTTAAGTAGTTACTGGCTTCTTCACTGTCCACTACCAAGAAGGATGCCCAAAAGCCAAGCAGCAAGGGACATCGCCATGGAGACCAGAGGAGCTTGGATTCAGTGGACGGGCCTGAGTGGGTAGATTGGAGGCCTCTCCCTTCCCTGCCACCTGATCCCCAACCTGACCCCTGATCCCGGTCCAATACCCAATGGAAAGCAAGTATAAGGAGAAGGGACAGCAAATTGGAAACAGTGGGAAGAAGCTGGCTTACCTTAAGAGGTTATTGGAAGCCTTGCATCAGACTGAAGTTACCTTAATTAAATGAAATTTGGGTTTTCACCCATTACTTCTCAGGATGAATATTTGTGAGGATTCTCAGGGTAATTCAGGAAATGTAAAGAATGCGTTTGCTTTGAAATCTGAGTACAGTGTGCAGACCCATGACCCCACTCCATTAGTTTCCAGGACCGCCGCGGCAGCAAATCACCACAACTGGGCGGCTTAAAATAACAAATGTTTATAGTGTCACAGTTCAGGAGGCCAGAAGTCAAAAACAAAGGTGTCAGTGGGGTCTCTTCCTTCTGGAACCTCTGAGGGGGCTTCTGGTGGTTATCTGAAACCCTGGGTGTTCCTTAGCATGTAGGCGTGGCATTCTGCGTCGCACTTGGTGTTATTCTCCGTGTCTCTTTGTCTCTTCTTTTCCTATAAAGATACCAGTTATTGGGTTTAGGGCCCACCCTAATTCAGTATGACCTCAGCTTAAATCATTCTATCTGCAAAGACCCTCTTTCCAAACATTCCAAGGCTCTGGGGAGACATGATATTTGGAGATACCATTCAGCACACTAACCAGCAGTACTTAGTTATTTCTCCCTCACTCCCTCTCTCTATGAAGTTTTATTGATCACATCTGGCACCTCACCCAGAGTGTGTTCCCAGCTTATATTTATTGGCTTAATGAGGGAATGGATGCACTCCATCAGTTATGACTTTGGCTCCTTTCCACCCATCCCAGCAATGCCTCTAGTCCATCTTGGGCAGGTTACTCTCTGTCCCTGTTACCTGGCATTCTCCCCTTCTTCCTCTCCTTTGCAGAGGATTTCTCCAACAACATGGCTTTAATCTTATGAGCAAGTTTCCCCCAATTCATTCCCCTCTGCTTCGAAATAGAGGGTGGTTACTAAGCCTTCATTCTGCCTCCCCTAGCCTTTGTGGACAAAGAGAGGATTCCTGCCTCCGTGCAGACACTGAGGACATTTATTCCTTGCCTTGCACGGCTGGGAGAGGCTAAAGCTCTGTGCACCCTTCCTGACCCTCCATTAGCTCTGCTGTTTATCTGAGTTGAGGATTAGCCCAGGCCAGACATCTCTTCTGCAGGAGGGAATGTCTCCATGCAGAATTTTGGAACGCTTTTGATGAGCATGCCATGTAATTAGGAGATAAAATAGGTTATAGGCAACTGATGGAAAATGAAAAAAAAATAGGTTATTCAGTCAGTTAGAGGTTTTGTGCTTCATTTTTTGTGTGACAGTGGTTACGTCTCATGGGCTATTTTGCTATATGCTTGCAACAAAAGAGATTACCTAGACAGCCTTGATCAAATAGTGAGGATCTGCAGACTAAATTCAGTTCAGAAGGCAAAACTGCTCTCTAAGCCCCGAGAACCTGCATTTTCCTTGTAATAATTATATGCCAACTCAAGATCTAAATTGTGGTCAAAATTAGATTCCTCTACCATCTCCAACTCTGCCAGCCTACTCTAGCCCATTTTTCTCTAAAATGCTCCTACCTTTAAAAAATTAAAATAGGGGCGCCTGGGTGGCTCAGTGGCTTAAAGCCTCTGCCTTTGGCTCAGGTCATGATCCCAGAGTCCTGGGATCGAGTCCCGCATCAGGCTCTCTGCTCGGCTTGCCCTACCCTCTCTGCCTACTTGTGATCTTTGTCTGTCAAATAAATAAATAAAATCTTTTTAAAAAATAAAATAAATTTAAAAATTAAAGTATAAAATAAAATAAAATATTCCTACTTTTGCTAAAGGCAATAAAACTCAAGGGTAAAGCCCAGACCATGGAGTCACACAGACTCAGCTGTACACTTTGTTGGATGTCTTCAGACAGAGCTCCCAATACAGGCTGCATGTTAGAATCCTGGGTCGCTTAAAATTTCTGATACCCTAGCCTCACCCCAGATCACAACTTTTGAGGGGTGCGACCCAGGCATCAGTGTTTCTTAGAACTCCCCAGAAAATTTTAATGTGTATCCTCATTTCAGAACCAGTGACCTTGGACAAGTCATTGTCTTCCTAAGTCATTTTGCTTTTCTTTCAACGGAGGTCACTTCTGTTCCCATCAAGTTTGTATGAGGAGTTGATGACAGTTTGTGAAGCATGCTTAGTACAGTGCCTGGCATTTACTGATCTCTCAGTATAGGATAGCTATTCCTATTTGCAGTCTTGTATCTTTTCCCAAAAGGTTTCTTATATCTCGTTTTCAAAATAAGATGGCAAATTCTTCTCTAGAGACCGCCTCACACATTTCGCTCCTAATTAACAATTAAACAAGTGTTTATTATGGTGCATTTGTATATTAAATGCTATAGGGACAAGGGCTTAAAAATAGATAAGACAACACTTCTTATCTCCAAGAGCTCAACACGTAACGGGGAAAAACATGTAACGGGCATGGTTCTAACACCGAGTATACTCCAGGATGGGCAAATTCATATAAGCATGCATGATGTGCAAAGGAGGAAAGCACCGTTCATTGTGCTTGGGGTACTTTTCAGGCTTCCTAGGGAATGTAGAGCCTGTACTCACTGGGTTTTGTTGAATGGGACATCTGGGATGGACATCTCAGTGCCAGTCAAAGAGGTTGCAGGGAGAAAGAACTGCTTTGGTGAGGACAAAGAGAATGGAGAATACAATCCCACCCCCAACACACACACACACACACACACACACAAGCAAGACATTGCTGTGTCAAGAGTGCATTCTGGGGACACATGGGTAGCTCAGTGGGTTAAAGCCTCTGCCTTCTGCTCAGGCCATGATCCCAGGGTCCTGGGATCGAGCCCCCCATTGGGCTCTCTGCTTAGCAGGGAGCCTGCTTCCTCCTCTCTCTGACTGCCTCTCTGCCTACTTGTAATCTCTGTCAAATAAATAAATAAATAAATAAATAAATAAATAAATAAATAAATAAATAGAGTTCATTCTGTGAGTGACTGTGATGGCAGAAAGGAACATAAGGTAGGCAGAGGCAATTTACAGATGGCCTGGAAAGCAAAGGTAAAGACTTTGGACTTCTTTGCTGTTTTACTAGTTGGGAGAACGGCCTGTTGGTTGTTGGGATCTTCTTGCTTCTTGGGGTTGGGTTGTACAGATAAAAAAAATAGTCTCGCTGCAGCATCCCATGAGACGTGACTGCATGTAGTCTACTAGTAGCATCAAGCCTAGTACGAAGACTATATATATTGTCCCAAATGCGCACAGGGTAGACACAGTCAGAATGTGGTCCATTCAGTGTCAACATCATCTAGGGGCCTTTTAGAAATGCACGATCTTAGACCCTCCCCCCAGACCTAGTAAATCTGAATCCGAATATTGGCAAGATTCCCAGGGATTCATAGGCACATTAATATTTGAGAAGTATGCACATAAACCTTTGAGAAATAGCAGGCTAGCCTCTCTGCACCACCTTTCCCATCTCCATCAACCCAGCACTCCTCTCATCACCATAACAACTTGCATCCCATAATAATCAGTAAGGCTGTTAGCAGAAAGGACAAACGAGGCAAGTTAGCAAATACAACCTTTACACCCAATTTAGAAATGTTTTGTTTCCGGGAGTCTCCTGTGGTACCAATATCTTCTTTTGGGCACTTCTCCCGTTTTAACATACAACATTTACTTACTAATGCTGAAAAAGGCACCGGTAGATTTGAGCATTCTTGCTCCTAGTGACCTCATTCAGTCGCATACATGCATTTTCCAAAGTCCAGCAGAAATGCTAAGAGTACATAAATCCTGACAATTGTATCCTTCTCTGACTACCTGAAATCCTTTTTAAAAAAAATTTTTTTTCAGGTACAGGGGCGCCTGGGTGGCTCAGTGGGTTGAAGCCTCTGCCTTCTGCTCTGGTCATGATCTTGGGGTCCTGGGATTGAGCCCCACATCGGGCTCTCTGCTCACTGGGGAACCTGCTTCCCTCTCTCTCTCTGTCTGCCTCTGCCTACTTGTGGTCTCTGTCTGTCAAACAAATAAATAAAATCTTAAAAAATTTTTTTTTATTCAGGTACAATCCATGTGCACTTATTTTTATTTTTACTTTTTATTAAGTTGTTTTATTTTAATTCCAGTAAAGTTAACATACAGTGTTCTATTAGTTTCTGGTGTACAGTTTAATGATTCAACAGTTGTAGACATCATGTCTGAAATCTTGATTGCCAATAGAGAGTATTTAAGTTATGCTCTATTAGAAAGAGTTACACAAATAACTTTCCAGAGGTAAACTTAGTACGGGAAATATATATATTTACTCTCCTCCTACAGATTGATAATACATGCTAACATAGTTCAGATTCTCTGGTGTCCTATAGGAAATAAACCTGCTTAATTTACTGTTCCCACTACATTCCACCACAGAACACACTTAATAGATGCATTAATCTTTCACGGAGTGCAGTTGGAGAAGTTCTGCTCTAGGAACAAAAGGAGCGAACCATGTCAGGAGGCGTAAAATGAACCACTAGAAATGTGCTATTCATACAGAAATAAAGGAAGAGAGGAAATTGGGCCAAGATAGATTTGAAATCCTTTGGCTTCAAACTTCTGCCATGTAAGAAAATGCTCATTTTATTCAGATCCATTCCAAACAACTAAACACCTTTTTAAGCCTCTCCAAATTTCTGAATGTGTTGGTAAATGGGAGAAAAATGAACCCATTTCACAAGTAGAGCAATATATACCCTCCATGGAAGAGGTAAGGCTTTTGTTGTCAGGCATGCCTGGGACCCTGGGTAAGTTCTTCAGTTGCATAAGACTTAGTTTTCTTATCTGTAAAATGGGGATAATGATTTCCACAGAACAGGCTTTTTGAGTATTGTTATTTTTGATTTAAACAGCCAATTATATTTTAAGGAAATTTAAACTATAAGAAAAAATTGTGTGTGTATGTGTGTGTTGTCACCATTTCTGGGGCTCTTCAGTTTTTCATGTAGCCCCAGATTTTTATCTGAAATCATTTTTTTCCTGCCTGAAGGAATCCCTTCAACATTTCTCCTAATGCCAATCTGATTCTGCTTTTGGATTAACTATTTCGATTTTGTGTGGCTGGAAGATTCTTTATTTCACCTTCCCTTTTTAAAGATATTCTCACTCGGTATAGAATTCTAGGTCAACAGGGTTTCCCCTCTCCACACACACACTGTTTTAAAGATTCTGCTCATTGGCTTCTTATTTACATGTTTATTATGAGAATATTGTCAGTTTTTTGTATGTAATCTTTTTATTACATTTGTATGTAATGTGTCTTTTTTTGTATGTAATGTGCCTTTTTTTTCTCTAGTGCTTTTATGATTTTTTCTTATCACTTGTTTTAAGCAATTTGATTCGTGTGTCTTGGTGTAATTTTCTTCGTGTTTCTTATGTTTAGGTAGGGTGAATTTTTAGATCACTGGGATTGTACTTTTTGTGACATTTATAAAGTGTTTAGTCAATATTTCTTCAAATATTTTTTCTATCTCCCATTCTCTGGGGTCTCTAAATACATATATATTAAGCTTTTTGAGGTTGATCACAGCTATTAATGCTCTATTTATTTTATTTTTCTTCTCTTTTTCTCTGCATTTCACTTTGGAAGGTTTCTGTTGACATGTCTTCAAATCTACAAATCTTCTTTTACAATGTCTAATCTTCTGTTGATTTCCCATGGCGTAATTTTCAACTTCGGTGGTTAAATTTAGGTCTTCTGTGTGTCCTCCATGTCTCTACAAACTCAATACTTCTTCTACATTCTTTTTTTTTTTAAAGATTTTATTTATTTATTAGACAGAGATCACAGGCAGAGAGGCAGGTGGGGGTTGTATGGGGAAGCACGCTCCTTGCTGAGCAGAGAGCCCAATGTGGGGCTTGATCCCAGGACCCTGGGATCATGACCTGAGCCGAAGGCAGAGGCTTAACTCACTGAGCCACCCAGGCACCCCTTCGTCTATGTTCTTACACATAGGGAATATAGTTATAACTTTTAATATCATTATCCATTTGCTTCTGTCATATGTGTCATCTCTGGGTCTGTTTTGACTAATTTGTTATTCTCCTTGTTATGGACCATATTTTCCTGCCTCTTTGAATGCCTGGTAATTTTCATTTGGATACCAGACATTTTAATTTTAGCTAAGTAGGTATTTCTGAGCTTTGTTCTGGGATGCAGTTAAGTTACTTGAGAACATTTTGATCCCTTTGAGGCTTCTCTCTCAGGTTTTTTAAGCGGAATCACAACAGCCCTCAGTCTAGGGCTAATTTTCCCCACAGCAAGGCAATATCTTTTTGAGCATTTTACCCAGTGCTCTGCAAATGATGAGGTTTTCCACTCTGACTGGCAGCATCAGGAACATGTGCTCTGGGGATTATTCCTTCTGCTATCTATTTTAAGGTGGTTCTTTCCCTAGATTTGGTATATTTCTTACACTTACGAGCTGATCAGTGTTCAACCTAACATTTGGGAGGGACCTTGTTCAGATTTCTCTGTCTGTCTGTCTGCTTGTTTGTTTCTTATCCTCTGCTCTCCAGTACTCTTCCTTATAAACTCTTGTCACCTTGGTCTCTGAATTCCCAACACCACCCCTACTCAGAGAGAACACTGGACTTTGCCCGAATTTCCCTCTTTGCGGTGTGGCTTGAAAACTCGCCAGTAATAAGTTGGAATAATTTGTGGGTTGAATCTGATTGGGCCCCTTGCTTTTAGGGATCACTGTCTTGTACTGCCAGATATCTAATCTCTGAAAAAAAGATGTTCCATTTATTGCACCTAGATTTTTAGTTTTTTGAGGTAAGAAGATAAATCCGTTACTTCACCTTGGTTGTAAGCAAAAGATTCTATCAGGAAGCTTAAATGTAAAAGTATATGGGAAAAATGCTGGATGTAGGCAGACAATAAATGAGACACATTTGTTTCTTCTTGTGCTATAATTTGTGATCTTAAACTGGGGTCTCCTTCATTTATTCTAGACATTTTTGCTTCTTTGCATGAAATAATGTTTTGAATATCATAATTATGTGTGAATTCCCCATGTTTACATAGGGTCTCATATCAATGATAATTTACCCAAAAGATTTATAGTGATGTACAGATCTGATTTTAGCTTATAAATGACTTTTTTGAGGGGAGAGTACAATTACAATCTGGGCTGTCATTAATTGGCTTATTAGTAGTTGCTCTCTTAACATCAGCCCAAGTTTTATCTTTATCCAGGATACATGGTTAATGTAATGATGTAATGTAATGTAATGTACCCCAAAGTTGAACCATGTGCTAGATTTTGTTTTCTCTAGGTATCCAAGCCTAGAGAAAATCCAACCAAGTTATGCAGGCGGAGATAGGTGTCACCTAGTGGCTACTGCACAAATTGTGGGCATAGTCCTAATACGTGTTAAGTTCTACTACAATAATTTCCAGGCTAAAGTACCTGGATGAGAAAGGTCCTTAAATGCAGGGATGGTAACCCTTGACCTCTTTTTAAATATATATTATAAAAACTCAATGGAAAAATTACTTTTCTCAAAAATGAATCTACACAGAGTAACTAAAGTGTATTTATGGTTCTTTCTTTGAGCTGAAATGATAAAATATAAAAGTAATGATTACTGCTTAATAAGAAAATATTGTATGTAAGTCATCATTTCTAAGCCTCAAAAACAACTGTGCAAGAAAAGCACAAGTGAGAAAACAGGGATGTTTTCAACACAACCTTGTCACATTGTGTTTGTCTGCTGGTTGTGAACTGGTAAGAAAGTCTATTTGGCGGTTACAATTTTGTCTTCCTGATAAGATTATGAGAATGAATGAATGATTAGCACACTAGCCTGCTTTGTCATCATGATGTAGTAAAATGAATATGGTCTTTGGAATCGGACAGATTTGGATTCAAATCTCAGTTCACCCGTTGGTTTTGTGATTCTGGGGGCACTACTTAGCTTATCAGAATGAACCTCAGCTTCTGTACTGTTAGCAAGTAGTTAGTAAATAAAAATAAGAGCCAGTGGGACACCTGGGTGGCTTAGCTGGTTGAGTAGCTGCCTTCAGTTCAGGTCATGATCCAAAGGTCCTGAAATCGACTCCAGCATTGGGCTCCTTGCTCAGTGGGGCGCCTGCTTCTCCCTCTACCTGCCACTCCCCCTGCTTGTTCTCTCTCTCTGATTTAAAAAAAAAAAAAAAAAAAAAAAAAAAAGCAGCTTTATTTAAGCACCTACTATGTGCCAGCCATCCTAGGAAGGTGAGGTAGGGATCATCACTATGCCCATTTACAGGTGAGAAAAGAGACCAAGAGAGGTCTTCACCCTAAATCACGTGGATAATAAATGGAGAACAAGGATTAGAACTCGGACTCACAGTGGTAACTTGCAAAAATGAGGCAAAATTATACATACCTTAAAAAGTAGTTGGATTAACCGTCATGACGTGTGTCCCTGATACATAGTAGGTCTTCACTAAATGGCACACCCCCTTTCCTTAATATAATTTCTTTTTTTTTCCTTTTTTCTTTTTTTATTTTTCAGTGTAACAGTCTTCATTGTTTTTGCACCACACCCAGTGCTCCATGCAATCCGTGCCCTCTCCAATACCCACCACCTGGTTCCCCCAACCTCCCACTCCCCGCCCCTTCAGAACCCTTGGATTGTTTTTCAGAGTCCATAGTCTCTCGTGGTTCACCTCCCCTTCCAATTTCCCTCAACTCCCTTCTCCTCTCCATCTCCCCTTGTCCTCCATGCTATTTGTTATGCTCCACAAATAAGTGAAACCATGTGATAATTGACTCTCTGCTTGACTTATATCACTCAGCATAATCTCCTCCAGTCCCGTCCATGTTGCTGCAAAAGTTGGGTATTCATCCTTTCTGATGGAGGCATAATACTCCATAGTGTATGTGGACCACATCTTCCTTATCCATTCGTCCGTTGAAGGGCATCTTGGTTCTTTCCACAGTTTGACGACCGTGGCCATTGCTACTATACACATTGGGGTACAGATGGCCCTTCTTTTCACTACATCTATATCTTTGGGGTAAACTTAATATAAGTTCTTAAAACAAGGAGTCTATAAGACGAGATCAAATAATTAAAAAGAAAAAATAGTTCTTGTTGGTGAGAATACTTGAGGTCCAATGGCAAATTCATGGACAGAAAATGAAAGCAACTTTAGAATATCTTAGGAATAATAATAATTTATTATTATATTATATATTATAATAATACCATTATATTTTAAATAAATTACTTTATTATTATAAGCCCCACACTTGAAGCTTTACATGGATATTCTCAGATCATCTTGGCAGCAACCGTATGAGGCAGACTCTATTATCATTACCATTTCCATTGCAATTTATAGAGGATATTTTCAGGTTCACCTACTATAAGGACTGGGAAGCAGAGGCAGTCTTTTGAGTCCAGGGCGTCCAAGTCCAGAGATCCATTTCTAACCGTTAAACCATATTGTCTCATCATAGCCCTTACCCGCTGTCTTGAACCAGCATTTTTGCATTTCTATGGAAACCAGCTATGGACCTCCTGCCAGGACTGCTGTTGTCATCCAAGAAGATCCCATTTAAAAAGTTAACACTGTGAGTTCAAGACAGGCTATGTGAATATTTCTACTGCACTTTCCATTGTGTGATTACTCTCCTGCCCCAGCCTGATTTTAAATCCCTGTTCATGAAAGCCAATTTGGAGCCACGGAAGGTTGAATGCATGAAATCCTGAAAATCGTACAAGAAATCTCTTTTCCTCCCAGGTTTACAGCAATTAAATTCTTGATAATGAATTGCTCATCAGTTCTGCAGGCAATGGAAGTGATTGCCTCTGCAGGTAGCAATCATTTTGTGCACTTGCCACAATTATCAATCCCCTTCAGGGTGATTGGAATTTAGCAATAGGGACCAGGAAGTGTGGAAGGGTTTTTCAAGATATAGACTAATATTAGAAACCTGCCACTGAGAAATTAAGTTTTTCTTCTGATGAAGGTCTCTTAGAAAGTGAGCAGTGGTTAGAAAATGATTAGTGTTTCTCAGTCTCTTCCCTTATAGAATTTAATGTACTGTGTACATCCAAAAGACTTGATGAGTTTTACAATCTCTCATGGATTTTATTTTTCCTCTTCACTCCTCTTACCAATTATTATGCTGACACACATTCATTTCTGACGTAAGTCTTAAATTCTAGGTAATTCTGAATGCTGGCGATGGTATTGGAAGTATACAGTACAGAAAAATAATTTGGCAGCATGCCTTGAAAGCCTTAAAATATTTATACACTTTGTCCTTTTCATTTCTTTTCTGGAAATTTATCCTAAGGAAAGCAGAGAAGTAGGAGAAGATTTAAACACTCAGTGTTGCTTCTAATAGAAAAATATTAGAAAACATTTCAAAGTTCAGTAATAGAATAGTTCAATAAATTATGTGCTTCATTAAATGGTGTTGTATTATGCAGCCATTAAAAGTCATGTTTTTGAAAAGTAATTAATGACACATGGAAAATGTTCATTATAGAGTGTCAAGTGGAAGAAAATAAACACAATCAAACTTGAATAATGGTAGGTGTAGTGTAATTTATTAAGCATCCATTACATAACCCTGTAAGGTAGGTATTTTTATCACCGTATTACAGAGAAGGAAAAAAAGGTTCAGAGAGGTTAGGAGAGAAAGAGAGACAGGAACAGAGAGACAGGGGTGGGGGGAAGATGGAATTAAAAAGCATAAGATGGATAAAAAATTTACCCTGGAGGAGTGGGAACTAAAAGCAATTGTCTTTTTTAAATTATGCATGGTGGTAATTTCTACCATAAACCTGCATTAATTAATTATGTTTGCAATCAGATTAGAATAAACACCATTAAAATATTCTGGGCACCCAACAAACCAGCAGCTTTGGAAAGGACTTTTTCTTGAGCCCGAGGACCTGAACCAGGAAGCACGCCTTTACTTTGGGCCGTCAAACACTCAGACTTGAGCACAATCTTGTTGGCTGCTCTGGCCCCTGGTTAGGGGTCGTTCAGACACATGAATATGTTCAGCCTGGCAGAAGGCTGGCAGTCTTCCTCTGGCTTTCTCCTCTTACTATGTATGATTGCCTGGCCCAGAGGGAAACATCTGGGACACTCACCCACAGTCAGCTTTTCGGCTCTAACGTGGGGTTTCTCAAAACACCTGGTTTGGGTCCTGGCCTCCCTGGTATGGGGATCACCTGGGTCTTTCCGAGTTCCTGAACCAGGAAGACACTGGGGGTTCTGCATCTTCAGCTAGAGCTTCACGTGATTCTTCGGTACACTATTGTTAGAGAACCATTGCCCCAGAGGAACCTCTTGCTACTAAAAGGAGAAGAATAAAGAGGGACAAGTTTTACTCAGTTGGAGGTTCTACAGGGAAGACATCTGGGGGCAGAAAATCCCTGTAATCACATTAAGTTAACAATATCCTACTAGGATCCTAGCTCTGTTCCTTTCCACTTTTGCGACCTTGACCTTGGGAAAGTCACTTCTGCTCTCTGAGCCTCATTGTTTTCATCCCGAACATGGGAAACATCCTCCTCCTCATCATCATGAGAATAAATACTATTCTCATGGCTGGGCCTACCTTACAGAACAGCAGAGAGTAATCCTTGCCTGTGTTTAAGTGTGTAATGATTTCTCTACCAGATCTTTAAAATGGCCAGCAAGGCCCAAGATGATCCACTCTTCACCCTCACAAGCTGACTCCAATGTGCCCTTTGTTTTTGCTTAATCAAGCCAAGCACACTCCCACTGTAAGATTTTCCGATTGGCTCTTCCCTCTGCCTGGCCATCCACATGGCCAGAGCAGAGAGCCTGATGTGGGGCTCGATCCCAGGACCCTGGGACCATGACCTGAGCCAAAGGCAGAGGCTTAACCCACTGAGCCACCCAGGTGCCCCACCATGGATTCTTTTGCTCAAAGTTATCTTTTCCATGAGACCATCCTAGTGAAAATTTCAGCTTGTTCCTCCTCATCACACTCCCTGTCTCTCTACACTTACTCTTTTTTTTTTTCCTGCACTGTACTTGTTACCACCAGTCTCACTGTATAATTGTCCTTTCCAGATTTCTTGTTTTTTTTTTTTTGCACTTCTCCTCCCCCTACAAACCTTAGAATATAAACCATCCCAATTAGGGATCTTTGGGGTTTTATTGTTGCTATTCAAGAATTTCCCCCAAACACTTGAACGGTGCCTAGAATGTGGTATGTCTAGTATGTTAGTAGGAAGGCATTAAGTGAGTAAATAAATTTAAAAAAAAGAACTTCATGAATCTCTATTTTTTCTCTCTCCAGGGGGATTGATAGTTACTTAAGGCACAGTGGCTTTAATGACCTAATATCTTCTTCTTTGCCTCTCATTTTATCTGAGTGTTAGCAGAGGCTTTGGAGGTCCTGAGGAATCTACCATATTCTTCTCGCCAAAAGCCTTTGTGACTCTGGGATGGACTTGGATCCACATTCAGGTGACGCGGACTATTCAACAGCTGGCTAGTGGGCCAGGGTCTGGAGATGTTGTCTGTCATAAGTGTCGCTGGACAGAAGCAACAAATGTCTCTGGGCATGATGGCCTAAAGGCCTCCCCCCACCACCAAACAGACACAGGGGAAAAGGCTTTCCACAGCGAATGCAGGCTTTGGCGTGCTCTGTTGACAATAAGCCTGCACTATCACAATGGTTTCACTAGAGGAGAATGAATCAAATAAAATTCCCCAAGTTCCTAAAACCAGTTCTGACTCTTTGACTTTTCTGGGTCCCTCTCCAGACCCTCAGAAAACAGGATTACTGTTCAGAAATCAAAATGCGTTCACTGAGGAGATACTGAAGACTGGAAAGCCCAGCACATTTTAGTGGTGGGTGGTGTTACTATCATTAGAATTATTGCCATTGTTAGCATGTATCTACCCTCTACTGTACACATGAAGACTCTTGGTAACTATTCCTGTTTCCTTGCTGTCAGAGCTTTCGAATTTGCCCCAAATTGGACTGAGCAATGTAATTAGCCCAGAACAGCCACTCATTGTTACCCTGATAAAAGTAATCCTGGCCAGCTTGCTTTTTCTGTTACCTCCAAGGCCTCCATGGAGGGGATCAATAGGATATATAAAGCACCCAGAAGGGCACTGTTCCCAGGAGAGGGGACTAGGGGACAGAGCCACAAAGAGCTTTTCAGTGCTGCTTGGACTCCCTTATGCGAGGCCCACTTGGCTTTAATGATTGTTTTCATCATTCTGCACAGCAAGGCATAATTTATCTCCCCTGAGATTTGAGAACAGGCTGCTCTTCTCTTGTGCTTGGGTCTTTTTCGGATAACCACACTAGGGTTCTTTAGCAACCACTCCAAGTGACACAAACCAGAAGGCAGAAAGAGGAAAAAATAGGCAATGCACAGAACATTCCAACTCTATCTACCTGCCTTTCTCTAATTCGTTCGTAGCACATGGATGGAGCCCAGATCAAGAAGCCTGGGGAATTAGATTGACTTATCTGGTTATCTGAAATGTTATCTAAAATGACAGGGCAGTGACGTGATCATTTCCAGCTTTGGTTCTGCTACTTTTCTTCTACAAGCACTGAGATTTATTGAAACTTTCGGTGACTCAGTTTTTTCATCTGTAAGATAAGAATAATACCTCTTGTAGAGCTGACAGGAAAACTAGAGGTAATCATCTCCTGATTGTGGCACACAGTAGGTACAGAATACATTATTATTGTTTAGAGCAGTGCCCCATATGTGGTGAGTTTCATCAGACCACCACCCAAGTCCCGGGTTGTCAGTCCCGCTGTGTTACTGGTTATTTTTCCCCCTTAGGCAAAGATCTCCAATGATGGTGATGATTTCCATAATCTTGTCACCTTAATTGCTGCTGTCACTGTAGGTACCAAAATTAATTTTGATTTCTTTTTGTTTCTGCTTAGCGCTTCGAATGTGACTAATGGGATTATTTTTGGATTTGGCTTGGAGCAGTGTTCCCAGCAGCTTGAAGAGCAATGTTGGCCTGAGTTTTCCATATGGGGCCACTTTCTGCTCAGGGACTGCAAGGGCGTTGGAAATCTCAGGAAAGGGAGTCAGTTAGTTGTGGTCATTTTCAGCCAAAAGGCACATAAATGTGTGCTTTTAGGTTGTCAAGTCCATCTTGTACATCTCAATGAAGCCTTATATGTTGGGCTTACCACGGATTACTGGAGGGAAGGAAAGAAAAAAGAAGTTATTGAGTGCCTAGTCATGACATTGCTGTATATCAATGGTGAAACTCCTAGAATGCCAGGAGGGGGTATGCATGGCCCCACAAATTCTCCCTCCCTGGGTATTCATCTTGCGTAAAACAGTGGACTACCTGTAAACAAACCTGTTGCACCTTCTGAAAGAAACAGTGTAGTGCTCCAAAGCTTCTATGAGGTTCATTTTCTGAACCTAGGTTTTCAACTTTCTTAGTGGTTCTTGGAGCTACCCTACATTCTTCCAGCAAGTGCCCATTCTCCCTCAGTTAGAGTCAGTTTCTGTGATCTATGACCAAAGAATTGGTACACCCTCCTACATCCTAGAATAGTTAGGATACCAGTAGTTACATATTCTTCTTTGTGTGTGCCTGTGTGTATGTCTGTTTGCATGACTGCCTTCCTGCTGTGTATTACTCCTCTGACATGGGAATTAAAACTCTGAAGGCTACACATGTGACAACAAGCACAGGGCCAGGCATGGAGACCTGCTCAGTCATTGTTCTTGGCACGTGTCCATACACGGATAGATGCACAGACCCTGTGTGGGTACACAAGGTCTCAGAGTCATCAGATGCCCTGAGAGCAGGTGCACTGCATTGTCTCAGAATAAACCTTTAGTGGGTTTGTACTCATATGTTCAAAGTGCTCTGGGCCCCAATCAGACTTTATTTTTCCTGATGTGCAGAGGACAAACAGTGCAGTCACTGTGACCTCTAAGATTCTGCTCTTTTCAAAAATAACATGGATTTTTTTTCTTATTATAAAAGCAATTCAAACATATTGTAGAGAATTTATATCCTACAAAGGGACAGACAGGAGAAAAGAAGACTCACCCATGGCCTCAGCACCTAGAGATACATACTGGCATTTCAGAATACTTTCTACTGGTCTTTCCCTACCGTGGATCACAATTTGTCAATGTGTTTATTTAAACACTATTTTTGTTACGTGCTTTCTCCAGTTCCAACTTGAGCACTACCCATTTTCTTTTTACATATGACCTTTAGAGTATCATACATGATACTCCCATCTTATGGAGAAACTGATATGGAATTAATCAGTCCTCTCACTTCCCATAACCATGTCGTCCTGTTTGTTTGTTTGTTTGTTTGTTTGTTTGTTTTGGTACATGGTTATAAACAACCATGGTTAAAAATAACCTGTTTGAGGTTCACAAACAGCACTCTTCAACTTGTTCCCACCCAGTTCCTAAACCAGTTGAGGGTTGGACACACAGGGAGTTGGAGCACGTGGGGTTTCCCAGTGTCACCGTGGCTACTGATGGTTACTGATGGTTTGAAGATGTGGCTTAAGTGGGACGACAACTCCCTGACACCACACTCGAGAATATTTTTTTCCAGCTTTATTGAGATCTCATTGACCTGTAACATTGTGTAAGTTCAAGGTGTACCACACAGTCCTTTGATATATGCATATATTGCAGAATGATGACAATAAGGTTAGTTTAACCATCCAGTGCCTCACCTAGTTACCATTTCTGTGTGTGTGTTGTAAGAACTCTTGAGATCCGCTCTCTTAGCAACTTTCAAATATGCAAAGCAGGGATGTTAACTGGAGCCCCCATGCTGAGCATTAGATACTCACACTTAGGCAGCTTATAACTGGAAGTTTGTGCCCTTTGACAGACATCTTCCACTTCCCCCACCCCTAGATCCTAGCAAACAGCAATCTGCTCTCTATTTCTGGGAATTCAGTGTTTTTAGATTCTGTACACTAAGTGAGATCATTTGGTAATTATTCTTCTCTGCCTGACTTACTGCATTGAGTAGAATGCCCTTAAGGTCAGCCCCTGTTGTTGCCAATGGCAGGATTTCCTTCCTTTGTTATGGCTGAGTAATATTCCATTACATCACATCTGTCTCTGTGTCTATCTCTGTATCTCTGTATCTATCTATCTATCTATCTATCATCTGTCTATAATCTGTCTATCTCTAGAATTTGACAGGCTTGCTCACATAGGCACAGACAGTTCCTGCAAATCTCAGGCCTCCTTCTGGGCAGGCTTCTTACCAATAGTCAGAAGAAATCAGAAGGCAGGTTCTTGGCAGGGAAGCAAGTCCCATCTGAACAGAGTAGAGAAGAGAAGGCAGGACTGCTCAGACCCAGTGTCTTCTTCAGACCGGTATCTCCCCTGTCCCTGGAGTGACCATGCAGTAAAACTCTACTAGGTATCTTCCACATGGCTATGTTGCACATCCCAGAACACAAATCCGTGAGTATTTTCTGAAGGTAGTTTTCTGGAAGAGTTACAGGGCCAGGGAGATTTAATATTTTTAAGACTTTAAAAACTGATTTCCAGCTCTTTTACTGCAAATTTCATCCCACTTTACCTTGCCACCACCTGTGTCAACAGTTGAGAAGGTCACTGAATCTGCATCACTATGGAGCAGTGTGACTATAAAACCTTTCTTCTCTTTTTTGATTGGAAAAAAGCAACTTATTTTTTTTTCTTTTTTGTTTATTTAAATAGTAACCAAACTGACCATTTTTCATCAGTTTGTCATTTGGATTTCTTTTGCTCTGAATTGTTCATACCTATCATTTGTCATTTGAACTTCTTTTGCTCTGAATTGTTCATACCTATCCTTTGGCCGTTTTTCTACGGAATTTTCATATTTTTAAGGATTCATAAGCTAAGCATACCAAACTTATCTGATCTACTTTTAATTTGTTTCATTTTATCATTTAAGTTATAGTTTAAGTAAGTTACTGAATTTGTTGTGTGTTTTGTGATTTATTGCTTACAAATTTCTTACTTTTCACCTATGAAATGAAGAGCTACACCTTTTAAGGATTTTTTATATATTTGGATTTAACATTTTAATTTGGTTAGAATTTATTTTGGTGTCTTTTGTCAGGTGAAGGCTTCTTTTCCTCCCTAACAAATAGGTCATTATTTTCTCAGCACTGTTTATTTTAATATTTCTTTTTCTTTTTTTTAAAGATTTTAGTTATTTATTAGACAGGCAGAGATCACAAGTAGGCAGAGAAGCAGGCAGAGAGAGAGGAGGAAGCAGGCTCCCTGCTGAGCAGAGAGCCCAATGCGGGGCTCGATCCCAGAACCCTGGGATCATGACCTGAGCCCAAGACAGAGGCTTTAACCCACTGAACCACCCAGGCTGCTATTTCATGTAGTATCTTATTAGAATTTTCATATCCAGCAGAACAAGATGCTCTGAATTTACATCTCTGTCATTGCCTTCCCCAGATATTTTGGTCAGTCTCATCTTTTTATATTTTCAAATAAGCTTTAGAATAATTTTATTAAGTTCTAAAACAGTCCCTTTCAGAATCATGATTTGGATTGAATTAAATGTATAGATGGATCTTAAAAGAAGTGATACTTTAATAATTATTAATAGTAAAAATATTAAGTTTTCTTATTCAGGAAAATGACATTTTGAGCTCTTCAGATCTTCGAATATCCTCTAGCCACAGTTGTGTGTGTGTGTGTGTGTTGCCCATTAGTTCTGGTGTTTTCTCTCTCTTGTTTAATTATAGTTACTGTAAATCTTCTTTTCTTTTTATTTTCTAACTCTTTTGTTTGACGTATATAGGAAAAACATAGACATTCTGATTTTACAATTCATGACCTTCAGAACATGCTTATTATTTTCTTTTTCTTTTCTGAGTAGGCAGTTACATCTTACAGAAGAAGTAATGAATTTTCTTACTCTTTTATTCCTTTTTTCTTTTCTTTTTTATTAGTTTCAGAGACATAATATAGTGAGTTGCATATAACACCCAGTACTCACTACATCAAGTTCCCTCCTTTTTCCCCGTCACCAGGTTATCTCTTTCTCATGCCCCAACCTGCCCTCCAGCAACCCTCAATTTGTTTCCTAGAGTTCAGCATCTCTTAGGGCTACTCTTCCATTTCTCATGACCTGTTGGTTTGACTAGAATATCCAGCATGTTAATAAGAGTTGGCTTCCTTGTCTACCTTACTAATGCTGAAGAAATATCTAAGATAACTAAGAAATATCTCCTTATAGGATGCTGATCATTGACTTCAAACAATTAAAAATTGTGTTGAGGCACTTTTATCTTATTCTTGTTTCATTAAGCTTTTGTTAGTAATTGAATGAGTCCTGACTTTATCAAATGCCAGCTGTTGCTTATTCAGATGATTGTATCATTGCCTCAGACACTAATAGTGACTTGGAGACTGGAAGGAGATTCTTGGATCATAATCTCTGTTTCTTAAATCTTGATGATATGGAAGAGAAGTTTGAGACCAGTTTGATGTTTTAATCTTTCTAGGTAAACTGTGTTTATGTGGCTTTGTTTTGTTTTCTGACTGTCTATAGTATTTTTAAAATTATCCTTGTGATTCTAAAACTCCATCATATTATTTCCTCGATGGTGTCATTGTGTGTCTAGTAGCATTACAGAGTCAGGTCATCCATAAATCTGGAAGGTGTTTTGTTATTTTATCTCTCCGATAATTGCTTTTGTCCTCTTCTTTGATTATTGCTTTTTTTTTTTTAAGATTTTATTTATTTGCTAGAGAGAGAGATCATAAGTAGGCAGAGAGGCAGGCAAAGAGAGAGGGGGAAGCAGGCTCCCCACTGAGCAGAGAGCCCGATGCGGGGCTCGATCCCAGGACCCTGAGATCATGACCTGAGCTAAAGGCAGAGGCTTAACCTACTGAGCCACCCAGGTGCCCCATGATTGCTTTTTTTGAAACATCAGTTAGTTAGAAGAAGAATAAATGAAACAAGATGGGATTGGGAGGGAGACAAACCATAAGTGACTCTTAATCTCACAAAACAAACTGAGGGTTGCCGGGGGGAGGGGGTTTGGGAGAAGGGGGTGGGATTATGGACATTGGGGAGGGTATGTGATTTGGTGAGTGCTGTGAAGTGTGTAAACCTGGTGATTCACAGACCTGTACCCCTGGGGATAAAAATATATGTTTATAAAAAATAAAAAATTAAAAAAAAAAAAGAAACATCAGTTAGTGCTATACTGAATCTCCATGCTTGGTCCCATACATCCATTATCTTTTATCTCTCACTGTTTCATCTCTTTGTTCTATTACACTGCATTCCGAATGAGTTTTGTTTGTGCTTACACATCATTGGTTAGTTCCTAGAGTCTTCTACACAGCTATCAGTGCATGATTTAATTTTGTTGCTACATTTCATATTTCATTGCAAGGTTTTTCTAACTTACCAAGACATTTTCTTCTCCTTTCACTCAATTCCCTTTCATAACACTATCATATATCATATGATATATGATATTCTTCATTGATCAAATATTTTATTCCAGTCACTAAACTTTGAATTAATAAGTCTATTTTCAGATTCTGAAAGTAACCTATATTTACTGCAGAAAATTTAAAATACAGAAAAGTACACAGAAGAACACAGAAAGGACCATTATGCTAATGGCCAGAAAAAAAAATCATTGCTAATATGATGGAATATTTTCCTTTCCTCAAAATTTGTATTTCTTCAGTATAAATTTTCTCTTAATTTTTATTTTGAAATTAATTGCAGATTCACATAGAGTCCCATGAACCCTTCACCTTTCTTCCCCATAGTGGTGCCGTCTTGTACACCTTGAGCGTAATATCAACCCCAGTAAACACTCTTGGTAAATTGGTAAAATACTCTTCCAGACAGAGATCTTACTTAGCTTTCAGCATTTTTTTTTAAAGATTTTATTTATTTGACACACAGAAAAATCACAAGTAGGCAGAGAAGCAAGCAGAGAGAGAGGGAGAAGCAGGCTCTCTAACTGAGCAGAGAGCCCAATACGGGAGTCGATCCCAAGACCCCGGGATCATGACCTGAACCAAAGGCTGAGGCTTAACCCACTGAGCCACACAGGCGCCCCAACTTTAAAAGCATTTTTATATGCATTTATTTGTGTGCATAGTTTTATGCGTTGTTATCTAATGTATAGATTCATAGAACTACAAAGGAACTCTCTTATATGAACCCCTTCTGTTCACACCCACACCCCATGTTTGTTCCTTGGCAAACACTAATCTGTTTCCATCTCTATAGTTTTGTCATTTCAAGAATGTTACATACTAAATGGAATCATGCGGTATATAACCTTTCGGGATTAACTTCTTTTGCTATGCCTCATGCCCTCGAGATCCATGCAGGATGTTGCATGTATTAGTGCATGGGTAGAGCAGAGTTTGGTATAACCACTAACCCACTGAAGGACATTTGGGTTGTTTCCAGTGTTCTCCTCTTATGAATAAAGCTGCTATGAACATTCATGCACAGATTGGGCTTCTTTGGCGCTCATCATTGTTGAGTCCCAGTTTTAAAATATAGCGTTCGATTATAAGCATTTCTCCATGTCATTATTTAGTCTTTGAGAACATAGTTTTTAATGGCTGAATAATATTCTACCATATGGATGTACCTCACTTTATGTAGCCACTTCCCAATAAGCTCATGTTTCCTTGAATTTTACGGAGAGCATACCAGATGCTTTTTAAAATTTTCTTTTCTTTTTCAGTAAATCTTTCTAAAATGTGTGCACTTTCTATGCATTTTGAGTGCAATGCTCCGTGTGTTTTATGATAGGAAGTCATTTCATAGGTGCCAGATTGTTGGATTTTTCTTCTTCCTTCATTTTCTCAAAAATAAAGAGAGGCTTATGTAGACTTGGTATGTGCTGATAGGTGGGGTAGATTTTCCTCTGCATCTCTGATGGTCCGCCTGGGTCCTGTTGGACCTCCCCCGACCCAGACCTTTTGCTGGATGGCTGATTAATGTACCCTACTACCAGCCATATTTCTGAAGCCTGGTGGCTGGCTGTTGAGTGTGGGCAGAAGAAAAGTCTCTGCCCCACTGACGTTGCAGTGAAAATTTATGCATGAATTATTGAATATGGTGTGTAGCTCTTCCCTAGTCAGAAGCAGAGCATCGAGCAATACCCCTGGTTCACAGTCCCTATCCGCCCTCTGTCTTCCTGACTCCTCCCACTCCAGAGCTCACATGTTGCATCCTAGGTGGCAATAAGTAACCACTATTCTTTTTTCCTCTTTGCTCCCTGCACTGTGTACAATTCTGGCCATCATGGCCTCTAAGTGGATAGAAGAGGAAACACAGTGTTGCTGGATAAAAGTCAATCATGTAGTCATGACCTCCTTAGAATGTACCTCCTCCATATCAGAGCCCCGGTGTGTCTCAAATATCAGGGTCCAGGAAAATCTATTACCTTTTTTTTTTCTTTCTTTCTTCCTGATCTGGTTGTTTGGCTTCAGATGGCCAAGAGTGAATTCTTCATGGAAATTCTTCTGGAGTCTGGCCAGTGCCATTGCAACCATATATTTTGGTGTGATTTGGAATCATTTTAACAGAAAGGAAGTGCTGTGAAAAGCAGGTGCCTCTAGATTTCCACCCTCATTACCCAGAAGTCTGTAATAGCTTTGTTGATCTAAGAGAATGGTATTGGGGGCAGTGTCTTATTCTCCTCCAAATGATGGTGACTGTCAATTCTGAAACACTTCATTGTCTAAAAAGCACTTTATATGCATTATCTCAGCTCATTCATCCAATTTCTGAGCACCTGTTATATCCAAGCTTTGGGACATTGAGTGAATGACACGTGTTTTTTTTTTTTTTTTTTTTTTTTCCTCTTTCTTTTTTGTTTCAGATCCCTCAGTGGCTTCCCATAAAATTGAGAATAAAATTTCACTTCTAGACCCTCGCTACGGGAGCTAGCCCTTGCTGTCTCTTCAACTTCATGTGTTTTCATTCCATCCACCCTCATTTCTCTCTAGCCACACATGCCTTTGGCTGCTTCTCAGATATGCTCCTTCCCACCTCTTATTTCTTTTGCCTTAAAATCTCTTTATGCATAGTCATAGAACCTGCTACTTCTTGTCATTCAAATCTCAACTTAAATGTCACCTCCTGGAGAGGTCAAAACATTCTGCTTTGAATTTTCTAATATTGGAACAAAGGCATTCTCCCCCAACCAAATGGGTGCTTGTGTTATCTGCAATTAATCAATTCATTGACCAGTAATTAGTTAAGTGCCCACTGTAGGTCAGGCACTGTGTTAGGCCGTGATGAATCGCTTAACATGGCCCCTGACTTTTTGGGGTCTGCATTCTCTGGGGATTTGGCAGTCTTCAAGCGGATTAGATCTTGGCAGAGGATAGGTAGAAGAGGTGAGACCAGATGATGTCAGCCTAAAAAGAAAGTTGTGGTGCTCTAAAATCCCCTGCCAGGAACTCTCATTTGTTTCTGCCCTTTGATATCTGATCTGCTCATTTATGAGCTCAGATTCTGAAGGAAAAAGGATTAATTTTCAAAGTCACCCTAAGGCTCTCCAAGAGCACCATTAACCATCCCTGCTTAGGAACCTGGCCCACCTCCCAGCTCTAATTCCAGGAGTGATTCACCCTATTTAAGTGAGGACACAGAGGCCCGAGAACACTGGCCCCGTGTTTGCCCACAGAATGTTCCCACGGAAGCTCTGTTTGACTTTTGCTTTTCCCTTCCTTGTAAGGAAATTGACTAGGGCCTGTTGTCATGGCGACGCAGGATGCTGAGGCCCTTGCTCCGAGGAGGAGAGGTTTTTCTTTGTTCTTCCTTCTTGGTGGAGGATTGGTGAGGTGGGTAGGGCCAAGAGTGGGGTCTGGAATCTAAAATAGGCAGATGCTTGATTCCATATGCCACTGGCTCTGGTGTAAAATCCCAGCCCTGGCAAAAATCAACTATTTGGTCCCAGCAGGTTGCTTAACCCTCGTCAGCCTCACTTTCCTCAAATTCGGGATAATAAAGAGCTTTGTTTGAGAAGGTCTCTGAAAAATAAATGAACTTATTCCTTTAAGTACTTGGTACCTGGTACGTAGCAAGGCTGTCAAGGGAACTTACTTAGGCGAAGGTATCTAGCCTATAAGCAATTAATGCAAGTTACTGGAACCTGAATTTGAATATAGATCTTGTAGCAATATAGCCTTTGGGTTTAGTCTGCCAACTGCTAAAACTTGAAAAGGGCTTAATAATTAAAGAAAAAAATTAAAACATCTCCCTCCCCTAGAAGGTGAAAAACAGAGACTATATTTTGGGGGGGGGTGTTAAAAATTTTTTTAAATAATTTTTTTTATTAACATACAATGTATTATTAGCCCCAGGGGTACTAGTCTGTGAATCGCCAGGTTTACACACTTCACAGCACTCACCATAGCACATACCCTCCCCAATGTCCATAACCCCACCACCCTCTCCCGACCGCCCTAACCCCCCCCCCGCAACCTTCAGTTTGTTTCGTGAGATTAAGAGTCTTATGAAAACCAGAGACTATCTTAAAAACCTGTTTGAAACAGCAGTTAACCCTATGTTAACTTCTCTGACAGTCTGAAATTATTGCCAAATCCTGCTTTAAAAAAAAAGGACGCTCCCAGAAAATCATTCTTCTCATTTTATAAATGGACAGAGTCAAAGCAGAAATGATGTGGAGTAGAAATGAGTTGGCAGTAAATCTTAAATTATTTCGAGATAAAAAAATTCTTTAAACCAAGTTAATTGGTGTTAAAACTGAGTTAACTGATCATTGACTCCTGGTAGCAAGTGCTAGAACTCCAGTGAGTCTCAGAAAAGTGAAATATCCATGTGGCCCATGGCAGCCAAGAGAACAATGGGACTGGATCTCAGGTCCAGTCGGAAGCAGGGATGGAATATTCTCAAAAGGACCTCCTCTCTTAGCTACCTCCTCTCTCCATGTCTTTCTCTTTCCCAGAACTGGCCGTCTCCAGTTCTTACCATGACCTCTCAGACTGTACATTTTTGCAGTTCTGAAGACAGATGGGGTCTCTTTCTCGGTTCCAGATCCTCGGTTCTTGCGGAGGGAACCTGATTGGATTAGATGCTCATCCGTAGTCCATGTGGAGTCAGCACTGTCCCGGAGTGGGCTGACGTTTTTCTAACACGGCAGCTCCTGGGATAACCCTGTGGATGGAGTGAAGAGTGATGGCAAAGGCTGTCCAGGCCGATCCTCAGCTTGGGGGTGAAGATGCCGTTGGGGGGTATAAGGAAAAGGAGTTAAGTGTTGTTACTGCGACACAACTTGACAGATACACCTGCCATGCAGGAGCTTACCTCCTAACCAAAGAGGCATCTCTTACCCATGAGCATTTGCTAATCGCCAAGGCCTGACTCTGTACGGGGCACTCAGATTGGGCTGCAGACTGGAGCAAACAGAGACGGAGAAAAAGGGTGATTGACATTGACACACGTATGATCTGAATTTGGTTCTGGTGCTTTATACGTGTTCATTTCATCCATCTCCGACCCCCATTTTGCTGGAAACCGAGGCTCAGAGAAATGAGGTGACTTGCTCGAAGTCACAATTCTAGTAAGTGGTAAAAACAAATTCTGAAAGTTGTGCCACTTCCCAAACCTTTATCACTCTGAAATCAAGTGAGGCAGCAAATACCATGTTTTATGGTTTTGGGGTTTTTTTCCCCCAATTTTAGTAAAGCCTTTGGTTCCTCTCTGGCCTCGGGGGTGCTTGCCAACCTCTCTGAGTCAGTCAAACCATCCCTTAAAACATAAAAAACTGCAACCAGGCCAGCCCTAAATGATTCATGGGACCCGGCATACATATTTATAGGCTGTATCCAAGAGGGAAACACACTCGAGGCTCTCTTGTTCACACCCCCACGCATCTGCACGCCTGTATCAGGCACTTGGAAGAACCAAAGACCCTGCCACTTATTCACCCACACGTGTCTGTGACGGGGTTTGAACTCTCGGTGAACTGCCACCAGCCCACGGAGCCAAACTCCCAAGTGCCCATCTGTGGAGGTGGAGTTCTGAAGTGAGAATTCTGCTCTTGGCCGCCACTAAACGTTCTTCTAGTCAGTTTTGTTTTTTTTTTCTTCTTCTTCTTTTTTCTTCTGTGAGTTACATCTCAAGCTCGAGGCACAAGCCACTGTCTTCTCTTAGACGTGGGTAGAGGACACGTCTGCATTCTAGTCAGACAGACCTAGGATGGAGGATCTGCTCCTGCTGACTCTGACCTTGGGCTGAGTCTCTTTGAGACTTCCTCTCTTTGAGACTTCATGTCTGCTCTTTAAATTGGAGCTATCAATATCGTGCACCATGGGATGGTCATTGTGGGGACAGTGTGGACAAGGTTTAAGGAAAGCTACAAAGCCTAGTGAATGCTCCTGGGGTAGTAGCAGTAGCAGAAGGCAACTGGTAGCATCCCAAAGCCTAAAAGCTAAGAGGAGGAGGTGGTAACTGGTGTCCAGAGAAGGCGCTGGTATGGACAGGGCTCAAGGCAGGAGTCTCAGCGGGGTGATGCAGTCGGCTCAGTCATAGTGACCGGACAGGGAGGGAGCCAGGCAAACAAACACTGTGACCATTCTCTACTCCTTTCCCTCCAACTCACTTCTGCTGGTGCCTCCCTTTGGTCCAATCCATCTAGAAGCCGGAGGTTGGGAGGATCCATGTGGTCTATATAAGTTAGCGGGATGGAGATGGACAGGGGGCGGGGAGGGGGGGTAAGCCTGGAGGGGCCGACGGAAGAGGTCCCACTCCAGGACAGGTGAAGAGGAGGCAGAGATGCACAGACTGCTTCATCACGGTGCTCCGTGTGGTGTGTGCGTGATAAATAATGGCCCTGATTATTTAACAAAGTGTGCAGAATTAGAGGTCTACCATCTTGTGATTCTTTCCTACTTCAGTTTTGACATCCAATTTTATAGAAACCTTGGGTGGGGGTGGGAAGAGTTTCCTTTCTCAGTGTTAATTTGCTTTGCAGGATTACAGATCCTCATCATCCCAGCAGTGACCTCTGGCATTTTCTACCTTTCCTCTTAGGGAAGGCATTCATTCATTCATTCATTCATTCATTCATTGGTTTATTCAACCATGCATTGCTTAACACCTTCTGTGTACCAGGCGCTAGAGAGGGCACTGAGTCCACGGCGGTGGGTAGACCCCTGGTCTCACAGTGTTGACGTGCTGGCAGAGGGTAGGATTGCATAAACTATCAATGGGAAAGCAGTGTGTGTGACGGGAAAGGGGGTAGAACAGGTGGCTGTAGTCAAAGCATAGAGAATGCACCTCTGTAGTGCATTCGAGTCTCCATCCTGCCATTTTCATGGCTAAAGCATTGAAAATGAATACTTGGGGATTAGCAAAGAGGAGAAGCTTTCCAGAAAGGAAGGGTTTGAGGATTAACAAAAACAGTCGTCAGCCTTAACGTTGGTGTCTTTCCAACTCTTTGGTGTCTTTCCAGCTTTGTGGCGGGGCGTGTGTTCAAATGAACAAGGTTAGGGTCATTTCTAATTGCTTATAGAAAAAAGCCTCCTGTTTATGTGCTGAGCACATTCTTTTCCAACTAATTAGCTTGACAAAGCCGAACAGAGAGTCTTTTCTCCACCCTCCCCAGGCAATTAAACAGAAGTGTTTTATCCTGTCTACAGCCCTTCTACCACCTTCTGAATTTTCGCTGCCAGGGAACAGTGTGCAAGGGACGGACGCACGTATAGCTCCTTCTCTAGAGGAGGAATCCCGGCAGCAATGGGAGCCCCAGTCCCGCTGGTTGTCTTGCTGTGTTCTTAGCCTCTTACCGCTGCCTGTCTATAAAGCAACTGGGATGGGCGTCTAATTTGTTTAACTCTGGAAGATGCCCGGGTAGTGTGGTAGAAACAGCACAGGTGAAAGCATGTCCCCTCCCCTGTCATCTGGGAGTAGTTGAGGATGAATGAAAGTGGCCAGTTGTCCTGAAATAGATGTACCAAGTCACAAGATCCTGGGTGGTAAGCGTACTGCACAGAGCAGGGAGGTGCTGACAGAGCTGGGAACAACTTAGGCATCTCCCTGTGCCCCATGCCCTGCGAAAGAGCAGCTGGTGCTTCTCAGGCTCCAAGGAGGCTGAGAGTGATGGAGGCTTGAAGACTCCTGGGCTTTGAGCCCAAGGGAGTCAGCAGTTCTCTGGGGGTGCTTGTCCATGCAGACAGTGACAGAAGAAGAAAACCAACCATTTCTTCCCTCCTCATGGTGTCACTCTGGAAGCCCCAGAGCTTGGCCATGACCCCTTTAGAAAGGAGTGGAGAGGAATCCTGAATAATCCAAGATCTCATTTTTTCTCCCTGGCAGAACGGAGACCCAAAGCAAAAATTAAGGTGTTCTGTAGTCCAAGAAAATGCCTCTCTTGCCATCATTCTCCTCCCATACACACCCCACAAAGTATAGGTCCAGGAGTCAGAATGGCTAAGCATAGGGCTGTAGTCCTAACTGCTGGTTAATAGCTTTGAGAGCCCATTTTGCTGATGAAGAAACTGAGTAGAGAAGTCAAGTAAGTGACCAAAGTAAAAGGCTAATCAGGTTAGTCCGGCCCCTAAATCATCTTGTTCTAATAGACACGACTCTTGTCATCTGAGAAGAATATATTTGCTTTCGTGAAACGGAGGGTTCTAAGAGACATAACGATGGAAATGATCACCAGATGCCTGGTGGGGTAGAGATTATTACTAGCAAGTGTTCAGTGGCATGTTCCAGAGTCAGTTCACTGGCTTTTACAAGAGAAACACTGTAGCCACAAATTCGGAACCCTTCTATTTCGCAAGTTTCGCCCCAGTGAAACCGAGGGAGCATGTGATTAGATGAACGGTGGCTCCCAGTGATGCCCACATCTTAATACTCAGAATGTGTGAATGTGTTTCCTTCCATGGCAAAAGGGACTTTGCCTATGTGATTCGATTAAGGATCTCGAGATGGAAAAAATTCGCCTGGATTATCTGAGTGGGCTCCCTGGCATCACAAGGGTCCTTAAAGGAGGGAGGCAGGAGGGTCAGAGTCCAAGTCCAAGAAAGAAATAGAGCAAAGGAGAGAGTAAGAGAGATTCAAGCCACAGAACCAAGGAGTTTGAGCAGCTGCCAGAAGCTGGAAAAAGCAAAGAACTGAATTCCCCCAGAAGGAAGAACAGTGGACACCTTGATGTTAGCCCAGTGAAACTAATTTAGGACTTGTGTATCTTCAGAGCTGTAAAATAATACATTTGTGTTGTCTTAAGCCAGTGAGTTTATGGTAATTTGTTACAGCAGCAGTAGGAAACGCAAAAACTTCAGCAGCCCTGAGGGGACATCAGAATCACCTAAGCAGCATAAGTGTCTGTCCCCAAGCCCCCGCTAGGGCATTTCAGGAGGTCAGAGTCTAGCCCAGCGAGACTGCCTTTTTATAACATCCTCCCCTCCCCAAATTCCCAGATGGTTCTGATGCGCAGGTCTGGGGAGGGCTCAAGCCGGGAGATGGAGGCTAAGTATCTGGAAAGTTGCTTTTCAGAAAATGGGTGATGACTTTTGGAATCTGTCTGTCAGACTCCCTAAACCAGCAGTAAGTCATTTATAAAGCCCTCCACCATGGACTTTTGAGGAATGATCTAGCTTAGAACCTGCATTTAATAGACACAGGAACAGAGGCACCGAGATCCAGGTGCATCCGGGAACTATGCAGTCCAAGTCTGGCCCCGAGTCTAGAGCTGTAGCATGACTCTCTCTGACCAAAGCCTAGGGTGTGATCTCTTGTTTGGGGAAGACAGCACTGATTTGAACCAATTCTCCGGTCTCCAGACAGCTCCAAAGCAAATTAAAAACCCCATTTTCCTGCGTAATGTTATGGGTTGCATATTTCCATGTTATCTTTTTCTTTTAGTTTACCTTCCTCTTTTCTACCTTTCTGTCTATGTATCTGTCTGTCTCCCTGGCTTTTCAAAAAGCTTTCTACTAGTTACATTTTATGAATTCTTACAGGTCATCTTGGGTTCCACGGTGAACCAAAAAAGGAATGTATTTTTATATTCTCTGAGCAATTTTCCAAAATTGGGACAAAAGACGGTAAAAATCAATATGTGTACATGAAATAGCTCTAAGGGTCCCTCCCTGAAATGCTCTGCAGGTCGGCCAGGAACAGACAGAATTCTTGTACAAGTTCGTTCAAACCCTGGTGGACAGGAATCCTAAATCCTAAACCCTAAACCCTAAATCCTAAATGGGGCTCTATTCCCAGATTCCTGCAAGAGTTTATGTTTCCACAAAAGAAAATAAATAAAAGAACTTGAGAATATATGTGTGTGTGCATGGGTGTCTGTGCACATGTATAGACACACATGTACATCGTATGTGTGTGTCTATGTGCGCATCTATGTCTTCGAGAGCTAAAAGGCTCATTTGAGCACTCAGGAGAAGAATGAAATGTGTTTGTCTCCATGAGACAAAAGCATTCAAGGGCCTGTCCCAGGGAAGTTCCCTAAACATTAGTTTCACTCCCAGAAGAAGCCTCCAGACTCTTGGTACTGGGAGGTGAACTTTGGTGACAGCCCCTGGAACAGAAAACCCGGGAAACAGGGGAATGCCCTTACTCAACTCAAGAACCCTTTTATGTGTTTTAAAATATACACAGACGGTAGATTCTGTCAAGAACCTGACATGTTCCCCCGGCAGTTTCCCTTTTTCGTTAAAAAAACGGACCGGATGGAAGAAAGAAAGATGGTCCATCAGAAAGAATTTCAGATGAAAACACTGACTCTGTCCCCCAAACAAAAGAGGATCCTTGATCAGAATGTGGCAGGCCCCTAGAAAGTAAGATGGGGGGAAAAAAAAAACAAAACAAGGAAATCTAGTCTTTTAAAGGCAGATTCCAATTTGCATTAGGAAGGCCCCCCCCTTTTTTTTTCTGAAAAAGGAAAAAAAAAAGGGAGAAAGAGAGGAGGGAGTGTGGCGAAAAGAGGCTTTGTAATGAATTTCCTGCAGGGCCGGGTTGAGACTTCTCTCCCTCATCTTCTGCCACCGACCCCCTCCCCCACCGGCACCCAGATTCCTTCCCCCGCCACACCCCGTTTCCACCTGTGGTCTGAGCACAGTCATAGTCCCTGGAACTTGTGTGTCATTGCAATGATTTTACTTTACTTGGACTCCTGTCTGCCTTAAAATTCCTTTTCTCTGTTTTTTTGTTTTTGTTTTTGATTTGTTTTTGCAAGGCAAAACTCTTCTTCTTTTTATCACTTCCCCTAAAAGAGCTTTTCTAAGTACTTTCTTCCAGTTTGCGTAAAGGACCCTCTCCTGTGATCCAGTAGTGTCCTGTGCTTATCTCTATCCTGACAGTAATTAGACTGGATTGAACTAACCAGGTCTGATTCTACTTCCAACTAGATTGTAGGCTTCTCGAGGAAAGGAAGATCTATTCTTCATTTTTTGTTTCTCTGATGACCGGCCCATGCCTGACACATGGTAGCCCTTCAGGGAGTTTTGGCCAAGACTCCTGCAGTACTCAGCAGTACAACATAGAGGGAGAAAAATTAAAAGAAAAAATGCAGAGGTGTTTGGGACAGAGGGAAGAAGAAACAGGGCTAAGTGGGACAGCAGGGTATTTAAACAATCCTGACTACTGGGTTTCTCCTTCAAACCCTGAGAAATTCAGCCCACCATGGCATGACGGATAGCATGAGCTTTGGGTTTTAGAGATTGAGTTTGAACTTCAGATTCTTTTAAGCACGTTAATAATGAACTTAAATATTCTCTGTCTGTCTGGACAAGTGTGCATAATTATTTATACACTCATTCCTCCCCTGCAACCGTGAATTCCATGAGGGACCGTGACTGTTTGACCACTCACAGTTCTGCTGTAGCTCACACATATTTGTTGAATGAATAAATAAATACACTATAAATAAATGTTATGGGCTAGCTGTATGACCTTTGGCAAGTCATATAATTACTGTCATCTATAATCTCTCTCTCTCTCTCTAATGCCTTAGCCAGAATCCCAAAGCTCTTCTTGGTTCTTCTCTCTCATAGCTCCTGGCCAATCCGTGTGCAAACTCTGAGAACTCTGAGACACAGTTCTGTGTCGTCTCCATCCTTCATCTCTACTATCACCATATCCAAGCTGAGTCTTTCCATCCTCTAGATGGCTGCAGAGCTTCCTAATTCACTTCCTTATTTGTCTTCACCCCCCATAACGTATTCACTAAGGAGTATCCAGATGAAGTTTGTGAAATCGAAATCAAGCCACAACACTCCCTTGCTTAAAACCCTGCCGTTAACTACCATTGCAGCTGGAGTGGAATAAAAACTCCTGACCTTGGTCTGCTAAGTTGTTCTTGACTTTCATGACTGTCCCTCCCAACCTCCAGCCTTACCTCCTCTGGCTTTGCACACTGGCCCCTTTGTTTTGTTTCATTAGCTGCTGCTCTTCTTTGAACCCAAGATGCTTGCTCTCAACTTAAGACATTTGCATGGGGCGCCTGGGTGGCTCAGTGGGTTAAGCCTCTGCCTTCGTCTCAGGTCATGATCCAGGGGTCCTAGGATCGAGCCCCACATTGGGCTCTTTGCGCGGCAGGGAGCCTGCTTCCCCCCGACCCCGCCCCGCCTGCCTCTGCCTACTTGTGATCTCTGCCTATCAAATAAATAAATAAAATCTTAAAAAAAAAAAAAAAGACATTTGGGGTACCTGGGTGGCTCAGAGGGTTAAAGCCTCTGCCTTCGGCTCAGGTCATGATCCCAGGGTCCTGGGATCGAGCCCCGCATCAGGCTCTCTGCTCAGCGGGGAGCCTGCTTCCTCCTCTCTCTCTCTGCCTGCCTCTCTGCCTACTTGTGATCTCTCTCTGTCGAATAAATAAAATATTTAAAAAAAAACATTTGTATTAGTTGTAATCTGTCTGGAATGCACTGATTTGCACAAGACTGTCTCACACTTGTATTTCAGATTTCAATTAAAATTGACCTTAGATACACCACTCCTTCCACAATGACCTGCTCTAGAGTAACCTACAAGTTCTGTCTTTATCACGTCATATGTTTTCCTGATCTTTGGAGATTCGTTCATAGTCTTGTATTTTAATTTTATTTACTTATTTAATATTGTCTGTCTCCTTTGCCAGAATGTAATTTCATGGAAGGGCCATACCTTGTAGAATTCATGGCAGTGTCCACCATACCTAGAACAGTTCTAATAATCCACAAACCTAAGAATCCATCAATATTTGTTAAATATATCTATTAATCTCTACATCTTAGTGTAGTTTCAAAGATTAAATGAGATAATTTATGTAAAGCACTTAGCCCAGTGCCTGACTCATAAATCGTATGAAATAAATGTTGTTATGTAATTATTTATTACTTCATTTTAAATTAAAAATTCCCACCTTTCTATTTCTACTTCCACGTCAGTTCTCTCAAACCTATTACAGATTGGGGTGAGGGAAGTTCTCTAAGCAGTATTCACTTGCTTCTATTTTATATGTTTGGATAACTGTACAGACCAAAACTGTTACCTATGGAGGGAAGGAATGGGGTCATCAGTCAGGGTTATGCTTAGGTGCAACTAACAGAAACCAAGAAAAACAGTCATTTAAGCAGGTAAGGCTTTTTTCTTTCATAGCAAGATCTGAATAGGGTACCCCTTGAATGTTCGGCTGAACACTGATTAACACATGCGTGTGAAGAAACTATCCGATGTGAGAGAAGGAACCACCCAAAAAGATTATGGTAGCCATGGTTACTGCTGTCACAGGACTGAGAGTAGAGCCTCTTCCTAGCAGCCACACTGGAAAGCTTCTGATTTAGGAGGCATTGAGATGAGCACACAGAAGGGTCTTGCCTCATAATGGTGAGCAGTTAGCCCAAAGCTGGGCTTTGGTCCTGACTAACAGATAAAAAGCAAGATCTGAAAGATGAAACTTTTCCAAGGAATTTAACTGTGTCCTGTAACAAGGTTCAAGAACACTTATAGGAATACAAACATATTCAGCACCCAAGAAGGCATAACTCACAATGCCTGGTATCCAGTCAAAAAAAAATGAACAGACAGGAGGGTGTCCGGGTGGCTCAGTTGGTTAGGTGGCTGACCCTTGATTTCAGCTCAGGTCTTGATCTCAGGGTTCTGAGATGGAGCCCATGTTGGGCTTCATGCTCAGCAAGGTGTCTGCTTTAGGATTCTGTCTTTTCCCTCTGCCCCTCCCTGCACTTGCTCACTCTCTCCCTCCCAAATAAATAAATCTTTAAAAAAAAAATTAACAAGCAAGAAAATATGACCTGTCATGAGAATAATTAATTAAACAAAGCTGATTCAGAACTGACACGGATACTAGAATTAATGTATAAGAATGTTTAAAAAGTTATAATAACTGTATTCAAAATATTCCAAACTTAATTAGGTATATGGAATATATAAAAAGACTCAAACTGACATTCTTGAGATGAAAATTACAATGTGTGAGATAAAAAACACTATTTGGGGTTAACAGGAGATTAGATATGACAGAAGAAAAGATTAGTGGACTTGAAGACAACAACAGAAGCTATCCAAAATGAAATAAAAAGAGAAAAAGAATTTAAAAATATTAACAGAGAATCAGTGAGCTCTGGGATGAATTCAAGCCATGCAATATATGTATAATTGGATTCCCCAAAGGGAAGGGGGCAGAAAAATTCTTGAATGAGGGTTATAGTGCCAAGGTTTCAGAGCTAGTTTTAAGTAAATATAGTTAAGTGAATTGGAATAAGCAAGAGTAGAATACATTGCCTGAATTGTTCAGTTCTTTGGACCAGCAAGAATATGTTTCATTGAACAATGAGCCCATGTAAAGACTCAGGAGCATGACATAGAAGATTTCTTTTGCTTTGGAAGAGTCTGGTCCCTCTCTACTCCAGTCAAGTTGAAAATGCCCCTCTTGGCCAACTCTATTCTTCAGAAAGAATACACTTCTATGCAGTGCTCTGGTTACTCAGCAAGCTTTTCTTCATGTCTTTGGGATTTCCTCTTAATTACACGAAAGAAACATGGACAACAATTCAGCCTTTCTTTATCCTCTCCTTGTTCTTTGCTATAACACTAGCTGACCTATATTCTGTACCCTGTGTAAGGAATATCCTAGAAATTACAGTGACCCTGTTGCTTCTCTGTGACTGGATTCTCTAAAGCTGTTGGGTTTTTCAGGGTAGGCTAGGCTTTGCTTTGAAAACAAAGCCCTACATTCCAAGGGATCAGCAGATGAAAGCTGACTTCATCACCCAAAATCCAGTGAGTTCATTCGGCTCACTGGGGCCGTTCCAAGGCATTACAAGGCCATGCAGGAATCGAGGAGGTATAGAGAGAAATGGAGTTCAAAAGAGGCTATCACTGCCTCAGCTTGGAAGTGGTACACACAACTGTATTCTTAGTATATTAACCAGCATTAATCACTGCAAAGGGGCTAGAAACATAGTCTTTTATATTTCCATTTGGGGGGTTGGGGGGTGGTATAGACAAGCACTAATAATTTCTGAGATGTGTTTACTAGATTATGTACATAGAATGTAAGTGTTTGGGATATTAATAACTTAGAATTCTAATTCTTTTTAAGATGATATGGTATAGCAGGTGCTGTGATGACCATGCCACACCCCATTAGTCCTCTTGATTTCAGCACTGCTATGGTGAACAGTTCCATCACCCACTGGCAGTATCCCACATGGTGTCTCTCCATTTTCCTTTTCCCAAAGCTGGGGAAGGCTTATCAACTGGTCAACCCAGAAGTATATGAAGGTAGTCCCTTAGGGAACTCTCAAACAATAAGTGAGTGAGTCAGTGGATACATGTCTCAGCTTTTCTATACTCCAGCAGGACCATTCTGCAATGCATTTTACATGAATCTTTATTGGGTGCTCCAGCAAGCCTAAACTCCAGTTGTTGGTAGCAATAACAAGTTCATAAATACAGTCTTGACTGGCTTTCTTTCTTTTCTTTTTTTTTTTTTTTAAGATTTATTTATTTATTTGGCAGAGAGTGAGCACAGCAGGGGGAGAGGGAGAAGCAGAATCCCAAGGAGCAGGGAGACCCTTGCAGGGCCTGATCCCAGAACCCTGGGATCATGACCTGAGCCCAAGGCAGACGCTTAACTGACTGAGCCACCCAGGCGCCCCTGGCTTGCTTGCTTCTCCTGCCTCATTTTTCCTACTCTCACTTCTGGTTTCTGAACTCTCTCAATAAGCAAACTGTACTCAAGTCTTTGTCTTAGGGTCACCTTTTTTGGGGGGGATGGCAAACTAAAACATGTGGCCATATAAATTAGAAAACTTTGGGTTAACTAGTTAAAAATGTTTTCTGAAATAGGAGTTTCAGAACTTTAATACAAAAATGTTTGTTGTGGCTCCCGAAGAGAGGAGTGTATACAAAGTAGAGCTTCTCAAACTTGGGTTGTCAACTTCTGTCCCCAAGGTGACTTGCAAAATAAGTACTCCTTAGAACACATGTTAGGGATGTCTGATATGCAATTTTTACAACCTTTTAAATTTTTAAAGAAAAATATCTTTAAAAATTTAAAGGTATAGAAGAAAGGATAGGGGAAGGAAAGGGATTTTAAAATGTATCAAAACATGAGTAGCTCATTTTGTACCTCCAACAAGGAAAAAAAAATGGCTACAGTGCTGGCACCTAACCCAAAGAAAGAGATGTCCAGTGACAGGTCCCAAGAGGGGGCATAAGATAGCCAGATAGTCCCTGGAACACCTGTACCTTCCATTGGAGGATGGAACTATGTGCTTTTTAGTTGAAAAGAACACCCCCCCACCTTAATTACTGTGCTGAATGGTAAAATTAAACCCAGCAGGTAGGTAGCCCCTGTACAGATTTCTGGGGCTATCTCATACTCTGGTTAATTGTGTCAGCCCATAGAGGCTGATTAGCATAATTAATCTTGTCCTGTGATTACCCTGAGGAGGAAAAAGTTCTGAATACACAGGTGGGATGCATCGAATGAGTGACTGTGCCTATCTCCAAATGACAAAGGAGCATGGGATGGGGAAGGTTTGAGAAGCAGAGGCAGAGTCGTTTGGGTGAACGTGGAACCGGGCTTCATGGGACAGGACAAGGAAAGAGAGGAGAAGCATCCTGCACAAATTGAAGTCCAGGGGCCACGATGTGTTCACGAACCTTTATATAGAGGCAGAGACCCAGGTCTCTTCTCTCCGCTAGGAGCTTCTTGAAGACCATGTCTTCGTCTTCTGAATTTCCTAGAGTTCTCTCATCGCTTGAGACAGGGATGGGACCTCCTACTAATTTGGGGGAAGAACAAGATATTTAGGATAAAATGGGGAAGGCAAATAAAAAAGAATAGAATGGAATTAGAGGAAGAAATGGAAGTACTATATTAGAAAAGGTGGAGGAAGGTAGGGGGTTAGGTAGGTGGATGGAGAAGTAGCTGGAAAGATGGACTGGTGTGTGGCTCTGAGCAGGTGGCAGGCTCTGTGCTGCAAAGCAGATTCAGGACTGCTTTATATACGGTGTTCAAACATCACAACTCACTATGCCCATTGGTTCTCAACTTAGAGGGGTGTCAGTATCACCTATAATCTTCACGGAGGAGCTAGGAATCTGCATCGTTAAGTAGCTCAGATGGGCCCCGGGCATTTGCTCCTAGGACTTCACTTTGAGAAATGCTCTTTATTGAGTGAACGAACAAGTGTATCATTGGAGGCATTAATGTTCTAGTAATTATTTTAGAAAGGTAGAGAATGAGGAACAAAGCAAATAAGTAGCTTGCTCTAGCTCACAGATAATAAGTGAGGGGGTCTATGCTCATTATTTGCCCTCCCTCCTGTAGAACATGTTTCAGGAAAGTTCTAAGAGACCCTCCATGCTTCCTAGTCCATTTCCTTAGAAAAGGAGGAAAGGGCTCAACTGCAGTTGAGTTATGTGGTTCTTTTTTTTTTTTTTTTTAAGATTCTTATTTATTTATTTGACAGAGAAAGGGAGAAAGCACAAGCAAGGAGGGGAAGAGGGAGAAGCAAGCTCCCCACCAAGCAGGGACCCTGACTCAGGGCTTGATCCCAGGCCCCCGGGATCATGACCTGAGCCGTAGGCAGCTGCTTAACTGACTGAGCCACCCAGGCGCCCCGAGAATGTACCCAACTCTGATAATTTCTTCATTCCGTCAACCAATCTTTTAAACCATTACTCTGTGCCAGACTTTGAGGTTGTAATAAGGAATGAAAAAAGGAGACATGAGTCCAACCTTTTGGGAGTTTACAGTCTCGAATGGATAAGCATTGATGAGAATAATCTCACAGGTGTACCCTTTTAAACTGGTCCGGGTGTTTTTTTTACAAGTACAATTTTATGGTGTTAAAAGAGGATATAACAGGGAGGCCTGACCTGGCCTTACGAGTCAGAGCAGCATTTCTATTAAAGCCTTAAGTATGGTCATGAGTTAACCAAGTGAACAGGGGAAGAAGAAGAATGCTCCAGGCAGTAGAAAAACCATGTGTAAAGCTTGCGGTAGAGGGAGCAGAGGGCTTGAAAAACTCGGAGGATGGGAACTAGGCTAGAATATCCTTACAGCTGCATTTCTTGGGTACCAAATTGGTCTCAGCATTTGGACAAGGCGCATCTTCAGCTAAAAAGGATGATGGTGTATGCACAGTTTTGAGGGTGGGGAAAAGCCAAGTTGTTTCAAGGGAAGTCTATTTGTTGGAGAAATTAAGCCAGAGAAGGATGGTCTCAGAGGTCAGAAGCTAGTTTGAGACATCAGGAGGGTCAAGAGAAGAGGTTCAAGAATAAGCCTGGGAATGAAGTGTGAGGTATTAGGGACCTAGTTTATTGGCTACCAACCACAAAATCCAGGGGCTTTAAGGAGGTTGTGGGATTAAGCAAGCCTTTTGAAAATCTCGCCATTGAGGAGGGCAGAAAGACCATCTTCTAGTTCCATTGTCCATTATGATAAAAGCATCTACTGTTCTCCTCTGTCGCAGAGCCTGGAGGCCATATTGGCTAGTTAATTAATGCATGAATACTGAGCACCTGTTAGCTGCCAGGCACTGTTCTAGGAGCTAGCTCTATGGAAATGAACAAAAAGGCTAGCTCAGTTCCTGCTTTCAGGAAATGGAAATGGGAGAGGCTCTCTTTAGGTAAATAATCACAAGTGCGATCAGTATGATAAATAAATAGTACAGGAAGCTATGAGAGTTTCAGTAGGAACTGTCCTTGGTCTGAGAAGTCAGGGGTTGAGGGCAGATACCTTGAGGACATGACATTTAAACTGATCTGTAGAGGAGAAAGTCAGTGCACAGCACTGAGTGCACAGTGACTGGTAGGGTGAGATAGATGATTGGCGCGCGCATAAATGCGTAGACCCTGTGATGGTGGGGAACTGGGAACAGTGCAGGCAAAGTACATGATGCGTGTGGCTGGAGAGGAGAAGTCCATTGAAAGAATAGGCCAAACAGGTCACAAAGGCCTAGACCAAGTACATGCTTGCAGTGATGGTCCAGTGAGTAATTTCCTTCCAGAAGCAATGGGTGAATACTGAGAGATTCATACCGGAGAATGGCCAGAGCTGGCATTTTTTTATTCTCTAGGGCATGATACTTCAGCAGAGCACAGAGAGGGATTCTAGTTCCAGCCAGTCTGTGCCTCACCTCCAGGGAATGGAAAGTATCCAGCAGCATTCAGAAGAAAGGAAACACACAGGTGCTCTGACTCTAACTTGGCTACATGACTCTAAACAAGTGATGTCCCCTCTCTGGACTGGGCACCAGGAATCTGCGCCCAGTACCCAGTAAATATTTGTTGAATTGTTGGAGATAAATACGTTTGCTTTCCAGCCAGGAGCTTTCTTTTGAGTGGAGCTATTTTCCCCCTTGAAAAGACCTCTTAAAATACAAGAATATCATTTAAAAATGAGATATCACTGTAGATTGATATGTTCCAATATTAGATGAGAAGGGGAATGAAACCACATCCATTTAAAATCTGACAGAGGAGCAGGGAGAATAAAACCCTCTCGGTCTGTGGCGGGACTGAGATGGGTCTTGTTGTGATATTAGTTGCCATTAAGTTCCTCAGTCCTTTCGAAGGGAGATAAAACACCTCAAGAATAGCAATGTGTGTAACTGGCGAATTTCAGGAGCATTCACACATGTAATTTTTTAGAAATTTGTATTTTTTTAAATTTCTTTTCAGTGTTCCAGAATTCATTGTTTATGCACCACACCCAGTGCTCCATGCAATACGTGCCCTCCTTAATACCCACCACCAGGCTCACCCAACATCCTATCCCTCTCCCCTCCAAAACCCTCAGTTAGGGGACGCCTGGGTGGCTCAGTTGGTTAAGCAGCTGCCTTCGGCTCAGGTCATGATCCCGGCGTCCTAGGATCGAGTCCCACATCAGGCTCCGTGCTCCGCAGGGAGCCTGCTTCTCCCTCTGACTCTGCCTTCCACTCTGTCTGCCTGTGCTCGCTCTTGCTCTCTCTTTGACAAATAAATAAATAAAATCTTTAAAAAAACAAACAAACAAACACACAAAAAAACCCTCAGTTAGTTCCTCAGAGTCCACAGTCTCCCATGGTTCGTCTCCCCGTCCAATTTCCCCCAACTCACTTCTCCTCTCCATCTCCCCATGTCCTCCATGTTATTCCTTATGCTCCACAAGTAAGTGAAACCATCTAATAATTGACTCTTTCTGCCTGACCTATTTCACTCAACATAATCTCCTCCAGTCCAGTCCATGTTCATACAAAAGTATCCTTTCTGATGGTTGAGTAATATTCCATTGTATTTATGAACCCCATCTTCTTTATCCATTCGTCCATTGAAGGGCATCTTGGTTCATTCCATGGCTTGGCGATTATGGCCATTGATGCTATGAACATTGGGGTACAGATGGCCCTTCTGTACCCCAATCTGTAAGATACATCAGTATCTTACCAGTAAATACCCAGTAGTACAATTGCAGGGTCATAGGTAATCTCTATTTTTAATTTTTTAAGGAAGCTCCACACTGTTCTTCAAAGTGGCTGCACCAACTTGCATTTCCACCAACAGTGTAAGAGGGTTCCCCGTTCTCCACATCCTCTCCAGCACACGTTGTTTCCTGTCTTGTTAATTTTGGCCATTCTAAATGGTGTAAGGTGGTATCTCAATGTAGTTTTGATTTGAATCTCCCCGATAGCTAGTAATGATGAACTTTTCTTCATTCACACATGCAATTTGTGTGCAAGTCTTCCTTTCTGGATTGTTTTCACTCTTTAGTTGAGGAACTCTTCTGGTGGAGGCAAATGAACCTGGTGTTAAGGGAATAGGGAGGAAAGTAGGAACCATGGCTGGTGACCCAAGATTCCCCGTGTGGGGGTGGAAGGATGAGTGAAATAAGACAAGCCTGACATCTTGCTGCCCCCTTGGTTCCATCCAGCAGGGCAGCCACTGGACAATATCAGTAGAGATCCACTCTTTGACTAAAGGAGGTGGTAAACTTTTACAGTCAAGGGTCAGATGGTGAATCATTTAGGCTTTTGGGTCATGCAGTCCTTGTTTATTACCAGGCAACTCTGCAGCCATAGAGTGAAAGCCATCATAAAGAGTGCATTCATAAATGCGTTTGCCTCTGTTTCAATAAAACTATTTATTTAAAAAAAAGGCAATGGGACACATTTGACCCATGAGCTGTAGTTGGCTCTTAGCCTAAATCATCTCTGTGTCTTCTTATGCTCTTTTGAGAGACAGAGGGGAAAGAGAACCATTTGTGGATTCAGACAGTCATGGGCTTGAACCTGGCTCTCCTCTTACAGGCTTGTAACCTTGGGGTAGATGACCCGCTTGCCAGAGGCTTGGTGGTGGACACGTGGTGTATTTGCTGCCAAGCATCCTTTCCTCCTTCTTGAGATTGTTAGCGATTGTTAAGGTAACAGTTTTTTAGGGGCAGGAGATAGCTACCTCTCTTCCACCCTCAACCCAGGTCGTTCTAATGAAGGGGACTCTGTTCCTGGATTCAGATGTGAATTATGTGACCTGAGCCACACGGCGAACTTGGCTTCACACCATTCTCCTGGCTTCAGCGATTTTGTTCGAGATGGACACATGACAGAGTCCGGCCAGTCAGAGTCAAGGGAATCTATTCCATATCTTTTTATTGAGTTTGGAGGGAAGCACACTGAAAGGACCAAGCCTAGATCACTTGTGAGCAGCGAGGTAGGACCCGTAAATGAAACCAACACAGAGGACTGCCCAGCCGCCCGAGACACAGTCCCGGTGTCATCCTTTGAGCCTTGTCGCTAACTGGACTAGAAGCCAACTCTCTGGGTGGCTTTGAATCTCTCAGTTTCAAGAACTGTTAAATTAATTTCTTTTGCTTAAGCTAGTTTGGATTGGGTTTTTAGTAACTTGTCTCCAAAAATACCCTCAGTGTCCTCACCTGGAAAATGGGAAGAATGATGCCTACGTGGTATAGTGTTTTGTAATGAGGAAATCCACGAAATTCCATTACACATCTATCCCAAGCCGTAAATGCAATTTGTTGCCTACAGTGACTGCTGTGTTTTGCCCTGAGACCTCTTTTTTTTAGGACCAAGGCATTAATTCTCCCAGCGATCAAGAGTTTTGGCTTCTGGGGACTCATAACTTTGTCTCTGCGGTGGACTTGCCCTTGTTATATTTCCTTAAGCGGCAGCATCCATCCAGTAAAGGGTCAGCAGAGGGGTGCAAATGTCCAATCCCTGAGTGTCAATTGGGGACAGTTCCGAGGGGGCATCCTAGCTCCACAGCCGCCATGATAGCACGGGGGCCTCTGTTGTTCTGCCCCCTGTGTCTTATGTTCACTCTCTTACGGCTCTTATTCCTAAGGGCAGCCCCCCGCAACCAACCCGGCCTAAGCTGATAGCTTTTTACCTTCATGCCTCACACTCTACTAGAGATCCTAATCTTGCCGAACAAAATCTTGTGCCTTAGACTTTCCCTGTGACCTTTATATCTGCCAAAAATGAACCTGATCCACATTCAGCTCCATTTGACAGGTGATTTCTGGGATTATTCTGTGCTTTAGAGCAGTGGTGCTCAACCACGGGGAACTGTGTCCCTCACCAGAAGACTTTCATTAATGTCTGGAGATGTTTTGGGTTGTCTCAACTTGGGAGGAGGGGAGAAGAGGCTACTGGCTGCTTAACATCCTGCAATGCACAAGACACACCTCCTCAACAGATAATTATCTGTCCTCAAGTGTTAATAGTTTGTGGCATAGAAATCCTGCTATATAAAGTTAATGGCTAATGGGAGCATTCTCTTTGAAAGAAGGTTATGTTTCAGAATGGGGCCTTCATTACCCTTTATAACAAACCTTTGACCACCCTAGATCCCTAAATGTCAACATTAAAAGGAGACGACCCACCTGTTGGAGGGTTTATGAAAGTCTTTATCTAGATATGGGACTTAATGAATCTCTCAGGTCCTTATTTTTCTCAACTATGAAATGGGGATAGGAGTAAAACCTACCTCAAGAATTCTGTGAGGAGTAGGGGTGCCTGGGTGGCTCAGTGGGTTAAGCTGCTGCCTTCGGCTCAGGTCATGATCTCAGGGTCCTGGGATCGAGTCCCGCATCAGGCTCTCTGCTCAGCAGGGAGCCTGCTTCCCTTTCTCTCTCTCTCTGACTGCCTCTCCGTCTTCTTGTGATCTCTCTCTGTCAAATAAATAAATAAAATCTTAAAAAAAAAAAAAGAATTCTGTGAGGAGTATAGGATATTATACACGTGAATCCCTTAGCGGAGTGCCCAGTATGCAGTAAGCATTTGGTCTCAGCCGCCATTTTACTTTATTATTATTATTATTATTAATAGTAGTAGTAGTAGTAGTAGTAGTAGTAGCAGTAGTAGTAGTAGTGGTAGTAGTTATAGAGAAAAATTTCCAATTCCTCTACTCGGGGGGAATGAATCAGTGATTCTGGGAATGAAGAGGCAGTTGCAGCCTGGGCCACAGCCTGATATAAATGAAGTCCCAAGAAAGAGGCTGTAGCTTGAGACAAGGAGGTCTGGTTCAGACTCCAGTTATGAAGCTGAACTATCACTTGAATGCATTGGAGTGCTCGCAGCAAGATGGAGAGATCCAAGTGGAGAAAATAGTGCCCGTCTTGGGGTTGTGGGGTTTTGAGTTTGGGACTAATCTTGCTGAAGATTAGCAGCCCTCCATGAGAAAACCATGATGAGATGGACCCGGACAGGTGTGATGCAATCTACCAAGCACAATTCTGAAACTTTGGAGTCCTCTGATGGATCTGGGAGACTTCAGTAGCATCTCCCTACATACACATGGGGTGATGATTATTTACAACCACCCTTTATTAAATACTGCCCGAGTGCCCAGGCAGTACACTCAGCCAGAGAACTCCCTCTGTCCCTCACAATTACTCTACAGAGGGAGCAACTGAGTTAGTAGGATTATGCCTATTTTAAGATAAGGTCAGTGAGGCATGAAAAGTTTAAGTCACAAACCTGCTATTAATTCTTATAAAATACATGTGGTGGGGGAGGAGGAAGGAGTATATGTACTTTGAGTCTGGGAGAGCCTGGACCTTTCTATCAATTAGCGTTCCCTTAGGGTATAAGGTAACAAGGGAAATAAAAATGAAAAAGAACAATACTGCCAACTGAATACTGAAATAATTAGATGAAAGTCAATATTAACAAGCTTCTGTGATGCTGGTGACCCAAAGGCGGAAATGTCTGCCACACAGCCATTTTGCAAGCTTGTAGAAGGGATGTGATATAGGAATCAATTCTTTGTCAGTTGGTCAGTTGCTTAATATTTCCCAGTAGCCAACAGTCCTATCCATCCTAGCCAGAAGGCTGTGGCTGCTGAGGATGGTAACTGGTTAAATACAGAGTCTGCTAAGGAAGCTCTTTCTTTTAGGAAACAGAGCTCCCTGACCTATGCAGAGATTCAGCTTGCAAAGGAAGAGGGTGATCTTCTTTATGACCCCAATGTTAGTGTCTTCTAGAAACACCTTCATAGACATACTGAGAAATAACATTTTATAAGCTCTCTGGAAATCCCTTATCCCAGTCAAGTTGACACATAAAAGTAGCCATCCCAAGAGGCTTAAAACAAAAGCACATTTTGCTTGTGCATCTGCAACATAGACAGAGCTCAGTAGGGAAGGCTCTACTATGCTCTACTCAGCATCACCTGTGGCTCCTCCCCTGTTGCCCATGGGTCAACCTCATGGTTTCCAGGTTAGTGCTGGCCACTGGCTGGGAGTCTGGCTAAGACTAAGTCTGGGGACCTTGGTCTCTCTCCATGTAGGCATCTGCATGTGTCCTGAGTTTCATCACAGCATGATGGCTGGTTTCAAGAGTGACTGTCTCAAGAGAGACAGCCAGGCAGAGCTGTACCTCCCATTATGGTGCGTCCTTGAAAGTAACACAGCATTACATTCGCCATACTCTATTATCCTAGACAGTCATAAAAGCCACCTAGGTTCAAGGGGAGGGGAAGTAGACTTCTTCTTTTGATAGGGGTGGCAAGATTCTGTGGGGCATATGGAATGGGAAAATCCAATCTACCCTGGCATTATTGTCATCGTTAAATAAGTTAATGAATATAAAGTGCTTCACTTGGTATCTGGCACAGAGTATATATTTTATAAGTATTTATGAGATGGATGATAAATGGTAGATCTCACATTTCCTAAGGGACTATGCCATTTTATTATTCATCTCTACATCACCTCTGTTCGTCCCATGGCCAAAAACCAGTAGATGTTCAATAAATGTTTCTTGGATAAATGAAGAAATGAATAGTCTTAGAACATTGTAAGTACTCAATAATCTTGGTTGAATGGTTGAAGACTTCATCAGTAAAGTAGATCTAGAGCTCTTTAGACATTCACTAAACTGAAGGGTCAGCTCTCTTGGATTTAGCCACCAGGAGGCTGCTTCAGCCAGTTGTTGAGGACACCAAGGACTGCCCAAGAAGGCAGTGTTGTCAGGTTGAGAGAACTGTCAAAATCCCAGGCTCAGATTTCCATTAACATTAATGCTACTTCAGCAATGGCATCTCCTTCATTTGCTGAACACTTTTGGACAAATCGAAGCTGCCTTGTTGCTCTGTTGTCTATTGGATAAATGACATGATGAGAAATGGATTACTGCCTGAGAGAGCAAGACACAGATGGAAAGCTTAAAGTAATCTAGAAGGAGTAGTCGAGAAGGAGCAGTCAAGGACAGAAAGGATATCTTTGTGCATGCCCTACTGAGGAGCTGGGGTGCATGTGTGGTTCAGTGGTAGAATTCTCACCTGCCTACTGAGGAGCTGGTTGGGAGATGGTGAAGGTTCTGCAAGGCAAGTCTTGCTCCTCTGAACTTGGATTGGGATTTACCTCATCTAATCTTCTGCATCATTGCAAATTCAGATCAACTGCAGTCCACCTAAGACAGATCATATCAGAGAGAGGATAGTTGGTGCCCATAATATGGACCTCTCTTACCTTGACCTCATTACCTTGAGCCATTACCTTGAGCCACTTCAGTGTAAACCCATGAGTTTCCTTCTAGACACCCTCCTGGTAACTCTGCTACATTCTTTCAACCACCCAAGTTTACTGGAATCCATGCCATGGGCCAGGTTGCCCCATGTATCCTTGTCTCCAGAATATAAATTACCAGAAAAACAATGGGCTTTAGAGGTCAGGTATTAGACATTCTTCTTTGCCAGCCCTGATCCTGGCATTTACCCGCTGTGTGAAATGGGGCAGCTCACATAACTTTTAAACTTGAACTTTCTCTTTAATCTACCTTAAAATAATGGGTATGATAGAACTCGTTGTGAAGATTAGGAAAGGCAGTATCCAGTTTATAACACACAGTAACCATTCAGTAAATGCTGAGTCTTTGTATTATTATCTTGACCCTAATGATTCCACCCCTCTCAAGGCCCTCATAGAACCTACTCATTTTGAGGTTGTTAATGTGATTTCTGATTATGTATCAGTAGATCCCCATCTCCAAGAGGACAAGGGTTAGATCTCTCCTTTGGTATCTTCCATGAATGCAGTTTTACTGGGTTTTGACACTCAATTATTGAGCGCTGACTATCCAGATGTTTTAGAGACCATATTAGTAATCACATGGAACTTGACACTGACTATGAGGATATCGAAGGATTCATGCAAACTTGTTTCTTTCCTCATACCCATTATTTTAAGGTAGATTAACTTCTAATGGCCAGGCATCAGCATGATGCCTTTATTTTGCCCTTTCGCTTCTAAATTAATTGTGTTAAACACCTCCATTAAGGTCTCCAGACATGATATGTAGTGTCAATTACAGTCTAATATTAGCAAACACCAGGCTAGAAAAGGCAAAGAGGAATGTACTTTCCTTCTCCTCTGAAATATAAACCTTCCCTGGTTAGATAAACACCAGTGACTTCAGATTTTGATGTATGGCTCAGGGCACCAAATAATTGGGTTATGACTTATTTGAAAAAACAAAGGAGATAAGGCCCTCTGCAAAAAAGAGAATGAAAAACCAATAGGTTAGAACATCTCCAGGCAAAAAGATGGTTAAATACCATCGTGTTTCTGTTGATAATACTCCCTTTATAACCTGCTCCCCTTGTCATTTATGTGATGATATGGGAAGAGGGCGAACTTTACAAAGACTTCTTCATGAAGTCTTTGTAAAATCTTTTCTCTTCAGGGCATGCCTAGGCTAGGACTTGGCTCATAAGGCATAGGTATATGCTAAGAATATCCAAGGTCTGTCCAGTCAAAGCATCTCCATCAGTTTTATGACATCCCATGACCCCGAAGATCCATAATTGGTAGAAGGAGAAGGTGACCAATAACAGAATGAATGTGCCCAAGAGGTTATTCTTAGGATCCTCTGTACCTCCTTTAGATCATTTCTTTTCCTTTAGTCTAGCAGGTTGACTGGTAGAACAAATGCATCCAAGTAGGAACGTGTCTTTCTTATCCATCACTGTATCTTAGTGCCTAGCACCGTGTACAAAATACGGCAGGTGCTCCTGATAGGTTACTTCAGCCATACGTTGAGCTTATATTACAATTATTTGTTGAGCTTGTAGTGACATGTCAGACATATTCCTTGACATGAAGGAAGGAAGGAAGGAAAGATGGATGGATGGATGAGAGGGAGGAAAGGGAAGAGTGAATTCTCCCTAAGGGCTTGCTTAGAGTAGACCTAGCCATGCTTGCTATTTCTCATAGGAAACCATTACTTTATGGAATTTTCTTCTTGTTTCTCAGGTAAATTACCCAGACTTTCTGTTCCTGTTTGGGGACTGATCTAAGTATAAAGAATGGCCGTAGGAAGTTGTGGGGCCTGTGTTTATTGGTGGCCGAGTAGCCAGCACAGAGAGACTCGGTTCAAGGGGAATTAAAATGATGAGACTATAAAATGATTCTAGGTTAAATAAGAAGGACATGGGCAAACAGAAACTAGAAGAGTGAAAAGCCATACAGAGCTTGTATCTGCATAGTGAACCAGCCATAAAGAGGTATTTGGAACTTGGGCTGTGAGCTGCACGTGCAGGATCTTTTTATGTGGTAGTGTTGGGCGGGCATGTGGCTGCAGGTGGTAGATGGTTGTATGGGAGAGAGAACGGAGTTCACACAATTTACCTCACTCCTGTGGTAAATTGAAAGTTGATGGGGTCCCCAAAACACTTCTAGTTTTGATAATTTACTAGAAGGACTCATGGAATTCACCGAAACTTACACTCACAGTTACAGTTTATTGCGGGGACTTGGATACAGATTAAAATCCATCAGTGGAGGAAGAGGAAACTGATGGGCAGAGTCCAGTCAAGGTTTCAGATGTGGAGCTCTGGCCATCTTGGAATTATGGACAGTGTGACTTTCCCAGCATCATTGTGTGATCCCAGGCAAGGTATTTCCAACCATGGAGGCTCACCCCAGCTTTGGGATGTGGCATTTTTATTGGGGCTTAATCCCATATGGCTTGTATGGTTAGAATTAGACCTGATAACGTGGGGCTGACCATTGGTCTCCAGTTCCTTCATAGGTGGAACTCATACTGTATGGCCCAAAACCTCCATTATATAACACATTGTTAGACTCTCTGTGGCCAGGGTCCCCAAGCAAACAAAGAGACCTTGCCAAGCATGAACATCCCAAGGATCCAGGGATTACATCCTAATAGCCAAGGGCAAAGGCTAGATCTCTCTTCGGGTAAAATTAATTCTTCACTGCACAGTGGCCTTAGAGAATAGATACTGAGAACTCGGAATTGCCTCCAGTGAATCATTCATTCATTCATTCATTCCTCTGCACAAAATACTGCAGTAGGCTCTTTAGGGGCAATGGTGGTGAAGACATGATTCTTGAGCTGACTCAGCTATGAGCGATCATGGGAGATATAGAGCAGGAGGAAGATGGAAAAATAACCTAGCAGGAGCCTGGGTGGGCTCAGTCGGTTAAGCATCTGCCTTCGGCTCGGGTCATGACCCCAGAGTCCTGGGATGGAGTCCCGCATCAGGCGCCCTGCTCAGTGGGAAGCCTGCTTCTTCCTCTCCCTCTGCCTCTTTCCCTGCGCTCATGTATATGCTGTCTCTCTCTCCCTCTCACAAAAAATAAATAAAATCTTAAAAAAAAAAAAAGAAAGAAAGAAAGAAAAATAATCTAGCTAGCCAGAGAATACAGCCCTGGAATGGGAAATAGGAAAGTTTAGTGCATAGTGTAAGGGGGCATTGGGCTCCTGATTCTTATTCCAGAAAGATGAGAATGAGCAAGTCCAACCATGTGGCCAAAGCATGGTGACAAGTCACTCAGATCCATAGAAAACAGCCAAAGAGGGGTCACAGCCAGATCTTCATTTCATCTCTCTTTTCTTCTTAGTACTTACTGCCTCTGAAATTATCTCATTTACTTATTAGCTCATTTAGCATTTGTCTTTCCCAGTAGAATGAGAGAAGATGTTTGCCCATTTATCTCATGACTCTGTTCCCCGTTCCTGGAAGAGCGTGTGGCACATGGTAGACGCTCACTATTCATTCATTGAATGAATGTTACTCTAGCTCCGTGCCACAAGAAGGATCTCTGAACTTTCTACCTCCAGGGCTTGGGTTTCTCCAAGTAAATCAAAGGGAAACTCAGAGCCGCCAACCAAGTGTCTAGCTCCATATCAACTCCCGTTCATTTCTTCCAGCAGGAGAGTGATGCATTGTATTAGGGGGATAGGAGCCGCTGGTACTGTGGTGCCTTAGTCCATTTAGATCTGCTGGAAAGCTGAGGAGTAATTATAGATGCAAACCTGCTGCCTTCAACTGTAAAAACTTCACACTGAGTTAATAAAGACTTGGGCACTTAGCTTCATGTTTTTGCATCTTAACACATGAAGGCATTTTGCAAAGGGTTGAGTGAACATAATTATCAATTTCCACATGCATATTACCATTCAGCTGGGGTCAGGCAAATTCTTCCTAAACACAGACTGTTGACAATGGCAACGAGCGCTTGTGCTCACTTCTCTCGTCCACCATGTGCAAATTTGTGTCACTTTCCTTTGACTCCATTTTATTGATTTCTATGGAAATCTCTGATGAATGCAAAACATCAGCGCTGCTCCCCAGATCAATCCAATTGGGAATCGGGGATGGAATGAAATTTGACTTTGCTTTCTCTAGAGGAAATTAGAGATATATCCTGGTTGTGGAGGGCAGTGTATAAATTGGCAGAGAATGACTGGGGGCAATGTAGAGTTGGCTGATTTATTGGGACATAAGAAATTTAGACAAAGTCTGGGGCATGGGCTGGTATAAAATATTGAATGAAAGGGGGATGTTTTGGTTTAGAGAGGTAATGTGTACTAAATTATGTATATAAAATGAATTTAGAGGAGCCTGGGTCGCTCAGTCGGTTAGGCGTCTGACTCTTGATTTCAGCCCAAGTTGTGGTCTTGGGGTTGTGAGATCGAACCCCACATCAGGCTCTGCACTTAGCAGGAAGTCTGCTCAAGATTCTCTTTTTCCCTCTTCCTCTGCCCCTCTCCACCATGTGTGCTCTCTCTCTCTCTCTCTAAAATAAATAAATAAATCTTTTAAATCTTTTAAAAAATGAATTTGAATAAATGGCTTATAAAGCTGTAATTATGTGGCTATATATATTTGGAAATAGTCTGGTGTAAAAATCAGATGGACTAACATAGGAGCGTTAGAACATGGTTTGAACTATAAGGTAAAAGAAGAGGCGGTGGATTATGTTTCTGTGACAGCAGTAATGAGGTGAGCCAAGAACACAGGTGGGATCCAGCCGAGTGGTCAGGAGGGTTCTAAGGGTGAACACGGGCAAAACTCAAAATGGCCTGGCTCTGAGATGCTCTTCCCTTAGGCCAATGCCTGTGTGATGAAGAAAGCCACATTCCTGGAAGTGTAGAGTAATCGGTGCAGAAGAGCCCAGTTGTAACAGCACTGATTTGCACGAAGGTCTGAGGTGCGATCAAGAGGAGGCAATTCTCCTTCCCTCTGTCCACTCCTGCTGATCCACCTCCAGTGTCTAGGGCCCCTTCCTGGGCTACAAGGGTGCAATGTGGCTTCCTTCCTCGAGGTAGGGTGTCCACAGGCATCAGAGCAAGTTGGCCTGCTTTGAACCCCATTTCCATCACTTATACCTCTGTGCCTTTGGGCACGTGACTTTCTGATATTTTTTTCCCTTGTGTGTAAAATGAGCCCAGATCTGGGGTTACGTGACCGTTGTGTGGTTTGCACAGAGCTGGCATGCAGCAAGCACTCCTCAAACATTTTTTTACGGTGATCTTGAATACAGTCAAGAGAGGACCAGCCCGCACCCAGTGTGAGGATGGGTGTCAGTGAGAGCGGATCCCTTTCCTGAAAGTGTCTCGTGTTCTGCCAGCACCTCTCTGTCTTTCCCTGTCATTCCCTCCTTGGTGGTTGGCATAGCTTCTTCTTCCATTCCAAAAACAAGCAAGCAAGCAGATGCTTACAGTGAGAGAGGGTGCACCATAGTTCTGGAAACTTCAACTGTTTATAACTGAGCATGGCTGGTCAAACATGTCCTGTAGGGGGAGCCATTCCCTTTCCCTCTCCCCTTAAAACCGGCCGGTTAAATGAGACCTGTCTGTCATCTCAAAGGGATCAAATAGATACGGGGTTGCCTTTGAAGGGGTGAGAGTCTTATATCTGATTTATGAGATGCGAGGATTAGAACATAAATGGGACCAGCCTTCTCTGCTGGAAAGAATTAATGCGTAAAGGCACTGGACCCCTCTTATCTCTTCTCTCTACTTTTGGTGGGAGTGAAGAAATCTATGGTATTTCTCATGTAGCAGGTTAGGCAATGACCAGTGAGACCCAAATCCTTAAGACAACCATTTCCTATTTTTTATAAGCCTGTGGGCTATCTGGGAGTTTTCCAGCTTGGGTGGGCTCATTCATGCATCTCCGGTCAGCGGGAGGGCTCGCTGTGCACGGACTGGTCTAGGATTGCACCAGCTTGTAAGTTGCTCCATGTGTCTCTCATCTTCCTGCCACGGAGCCCAGGTTCACGGCTGCAGTGGCGGCAAAGATCTAAAAGTGAGTAAACCTAGTTGTATAAAAGGACAGGAAGGGACCCACACGAGCTTTCAAGTCTCTGATTGCAGGAGGTTTGTTGTACATAGTCTTATCTTACAAGTCACCCATCTGAGCCAGGGTTCCACAAAATTATAATCAAAGTATGTGGGTGCCTCGTTAGCGCAATAGTTAGTGCGTCAGTCTCATAAGTAAAGTATGTGCATGCAGGCAGGCCATTCGTTGGGGGCATTCCTGCAATCAATTTACCCAGTCCCAAAGGCTGCAACATGACGGTTGAGGTGTATACAGTGGGCACGGGTGAGAATAGTCTTACGTGGGAGCCTCGGAAAGCTTTAGGAGCAAAAAGATTCTTGAACCAAGTTTTAGAAGATGGGCAGGTGTTCTTTAAGAGGTGGAAGGGCAATCCAGGAGGAGAGCATAGCTCACCCCAGAGCTCAGAGACCTGACCCAGCTTGGTGCCTTGGAGGAATTGGGAGAAGCTTTGCAGAATAAGTTAAGTTCAAAGGTGCATGATGAAAACAGAAGTCTAAGAGGTTGAGCTAAACAGCTTAGGTTTTATCTGACAGTCTCCTGGTAACCACCAGAGGTTTTATATACTGTTGAATACTAGGATCTGCTTTCCTTTGGAAAAATAACCCTGTCCAGAGGGGAGGAAGAGCCTTACACCCACCTGATCTCCAAGTCAGGAGACTTTTGTTGCCAAGTAATGCTCCTTCCTCCACCCACCCTGCTGGGTTTAGCCCTGTTGTTTCTCTCAGGAACACAGCTAAGTGCTTCTTATTCACAAACCCGGGACCCAGCTTTTTGCAGAGTCCTTAGGCAAGGACAGATCCAGACTCTGGCCACCAAAAAAAAAAAAAGGAAGAAAAGAACAGAACACCAGAAATAATGGCTAGATTAAGAAGCAAGGGCCTGGTTTGCATTTTCATCCTGAAGTACCTATAATTAGACTGGAAAGAAATGATTTATTTAATCCATGTTATTTCATACAAGATCGTTTGCAGTATTCAGTCGTCTCTTTATTACTCCGGTGCATGCTACCCATGTAACAGTTGGGAGTAACAATGGGGCTTTACTTATCTTCAGGAAGCCAGCCCATTCTTTTGGTGAAGAAAAAATGGCCCCATCCCCAGGTTGCCATAGACACTGGGGAAGGCTGTCACCGAGCTATAGCACACCTATTTCCTGGTGACAAGCAGAATTAGAGGTATTGAGGAATCAAAGGGAAAACTAGCCTGATGAAACAAAGGGTCCCTTCAGCTTCTCCTGACGTGCTTCTTTGCAAAAGCAGCCTCCCAGCGCCCTTTTCCCTCTCTCCTCCTTCCTGAAGCCAGGCGAATGGATTTGCATCTTAAGGATGGAGACAGTGACCTCCACACAGGGCTCAAATTCAGGTACAGAGCAAAGACCTTCCTTAAGCCGCGTGAGTGGCTTCCCCTGGTTCCGACCTTCTTGACCTACCTACATGCCCTAAAATGTCTGTCCCCTGCAAATTCTCCAAATTCCTCAGTCACTGCTACCACCCCACTGTCCTCCTTTGAGTTTATAAATATGCCACCCATTTCCCACCTCCCCTCTCCCCTTCCTAAATTCTCTCCCTCTTGCCCTTCGTGTGGCTGGCTCCTTGTGGTTCCCCAGGTCGCAGTTTGAAGGTCACTTTCCCCAGAGGACATGCCTGACCGTTGTATCTGAAATAGCTCCTCCACCCCACTCATGCCCTATCCCATCATCTTGGTTCTTGCCTGGTAATTTCCCCAACCTACAATTATCTTTTATTTACTGTTTGCTTATTTATGGCTGGTCGCCCCCACTAGGGTGCAAGCTGCATAAAGGCAGGTGCCCAAAAGATGCATGTACTTATCTTTGCTTGGTTTCTTCCCAAAGCAGACCCTTGAGGCAAGGATTCAAGTGCACGCGGCTTAATTGGGAGGCGAAGGAAGAGACCAGAGTGAGACAAGGAAGGCAAAGCAGCCACTGAAGAGCTGTGATAACCAGTTTCCAACATCAAGGGGGTTTACAAACAACAGAAGCTTATTTGTCACATTTCAGAAGGCCAGAAGGCTGAGATCGGGGTGCCAGGCTGGTCAGGTTCTGGTGAGAGCCCGTATCTAGGCTTGCAAATGGTTGATGTCTTCTTGTGTCTTTCATGGCCGGATGGGGAAGGGAGCTCTCTGGGGTCTCTTTACTCAGGGCACTAATCCCATTCATGAAGCCTCCACCCACCTGACCTAATCACCTCCCAAAGCCCCCCAAATTCCGTAACACAGGAAATTAACTTTTAACACATCAATTTTGTGGGGACAAGACTATTCACTCTACAGCTGGTGTGTTAGAGAATGAACTACCTTTGGAGAAATGGAGAATATAATCCCTCTGGGAAACTCCTAGAGCCAGTGAGGAACACACAACTCAGACTTGACCTTCCCGAGGGGCCGCAGAGCAGGTCACATAGTCACATACCAGGTCTCCCTGGTCATGGAGGGGCTGTTCCTAGGGAGCGGGAAGTCTCCTGGTAAGCAAATAAGTAACGGATTATGTACTAGATGTACTATGATTATGTTTATGTACTAGAAGTAAGAGTTGTCTTTGAAGAGCTTTGTAGAGAAGAGACAATGTGGTTATCACCAGCCGATGACTACAACATAAAGGTGAAGGTAGGATGTTTGGGTGAAGCCAACTTGGCAGGAGGGGTAAGAGCCATGTGGAAGTAAGGGGCTGGCCAAAAATGCCATGGAAGAAAGACAATCAGAGGATCTGTAGAATCAAAAGGGAGCAGGGATCAACATGCCATGTTTTTTAAAGTTGAGGTACCAGTTACCTACAAGGAGTATACACCTTGATGGCACCCCCCAATGAACATGTATGTCTCTTTACAACCATATAACCACCACCCAGATCGAGATATAGGATGTTCCCATCTTTCCAGAAAGGTTTCTCATGCCCCTTTCCAGTCAGTAGCTCCTCCTTATCCCCAAGAAATCACTCTCCTGACCTTTATCACCAAAAATCCAATTTTTTTCTTTTTAAGATTTTATTTATTTATTTGACAGAGAGAAATCACAAGTAAACGGAGAGGCAGGCAGAGAGAGAGAGGGGGAAGCAGGCTCCCTGCTGAGCAGAGAGCCCGATGCGGGACTTGATCCCAGGACCCTGAAATCATGACCTGAGCCGAAGGCAGCGGCTTAACCCACTGAGCCACCCAGGTGCCCCCAAAAATCCAATTTTAAAGTATCATATTTTTAACGCACAGAAGGAATAAATGCTTGTTGTAGAAAATTCCTTCAATAAAAAAAATTGAACGCAATAAATTAAATCACCCATAATCTTTGACTCCAGAAGTAGCCACCTTGAACGTTTTCATCTACTCCTGATTGTCTTTGCACTGCATTTTTTAATTTAACTGGAGCTCATACTGTGTGTTCAGTTTTATATTCTGGTTTTTAAAAATTAATCATCAGGACATAAGCATTTTCCAAGCTAATTACAAACTCTTTGTAAACATCATTTTACATGGCTTCAAATATTCCATTGAGGAATTTAGCAAAAACGTACTTACCAGTTTCACACCTCTTAGCTGTTTTCGATTTTATCCCTCACTGTTTTGCAGTAATGAATGCCTTTTTCCATAAAGCTGTCTGGCCCTCAGATTGTTTTATTAAAATGGAGGTGGAAGGACAGAGCTAAAATAATACGAAGTCTTCCAGCCCTTGTTAAATACAGACAATCCCCGACTGACCATGGTCCGACTAAAAATTTCTTGACTTTACGATGGTGCGAAATCAGTACACAGTCAGTAAAAACTGTACTGGGAATTTTGAATGTGGATCTTTTCCGGGGCGAGTGATACGCAGTCCTCCCTTGGGATGCTGGTTAGGGGACAGTAGGCACAGCTTCACGTCAGCCACAATCATGAGAATCAACAGTCAACACCCTGACAGCCATTGTGATTTTCAGTATGTTACTCAATACAGTCCGTGAGATATTCAACACTTTGTTATAAGATAGGCTTTGCGTTGGATGACTTTGGCTAACTGTAGGCTAATTAAGTGATCAGAGCCTGTATTAAGGTGGTCTAGGCTAAGCAAGGATGTTCAGTAGGTTAGGTATATTATGTGCATTTTCAACTAGAGTATTTTCAACCTACTATGGGTTTGTGAGGGTGTAGCCCAATCATAAGCTGAGAAAGATCTGTATTCTCAAACAGCTTTCCAGAACAGATCCACTTACGTGTGTAGTATCTGGGCACACAAAGGGTACCGGCTGGGCATCCCACTCACCAGCGTTAAGCCCCACCATTTTTTGTTTCTCGTTTTTGAATCTTGAAGTACTATCTGGAAAAGCTCAGGAAAGCTTTCCAAAGGAAAGCTCTGTTGAGTGTCCTCGCGAAGGAACAATGCTGGCTTGTTTTTCCTCTCATATTCTATAATGTTGAGATATTCTGAATAGGTGACCTCGGAAATCACTTCAGTTCAACATCTGGCGCCATCAGTGAACAATGCATAGGGAGGTCAGACAAGGGACTTCTGTGGGCTGCCTTGGAGCAGGGTCACAGATGGCCTCCTGTTACATAACCTCCTTCAGAAGAGTACATTCTGTTCACCTCTCGTTTCATCATGGGCATGGAGAAGGAAGAAGTTGACAGGCCCAGTCTGTGACTTGGACAGCTTCAGAGGGTGCCTTTGTGAGGGTAGGATGGCGTGAGAGCTGATAATTACAGTGCACAGTACAGCTGAGAAGCATAATGATCAAGGCCAACCTAACATTTAGGTCAGACTCGATAATGGCCTTTGAAGGCATTTTCTGCTATTTAAAATCACCCTCCCATCTCCAGGAAATCCGGCCTCTTGCATTGGAATAAAAGGCCAGGGTAAGTGTGTGCCTGCAATTCCATACTTGTTTCTAGGAACGCGACTCCAGTGAAAATCCCTTACATGAACAGGAAAACTCACTTCTCATAGACTTTCTAAAAGCCCAAGAGAGTAAATCTAGTGATGGTTGTGTCCGGAAGCAAGAGGTTCATGAGAACAGGTAGTCTTCTTTGAAACCCACATTGGAAGTACCTTGCCTAAGGTTAGATAACCCTGGACCTATGCCTGTTCACATGGTTTTCCCTCCCTGATTCCCCTTTAAGTGCCTTTGGATCACACGATAGTCACCATTACTAAATCTTGTGTCTTTATTCTCAAGTCCATCCTATGTACAATGATGGCCACACAGTGATTTCCATAGTGGCAGCCTTTCCCTGCCTAAGAAAAAAGAAAGCAGAAAAGTGTTTTGTGGGTGACTACGGTCCATGGTTGGTGAGGTTATATGTGCTCTGAGTTTCCTGAACCCAGACATTCTGGATTCTTTGGTGTTGATTCTGTGATTGGCTCTTTATAACGCATGCCCACCACCACGCCCCTCAAAGAAGATGATTTCCATTTCCATGGAGATTAGACAGGGACTAAAAAGGCAGAGACCAACCTGGATGCTGGTCTCCCCAGGTAGCCTGGATCTGCCCACAGGTTGGCTGGTGCGTTCCTTCTCCTACCACCCCCATGTTGCTGGGTGAGCTGCTTACCTTGCGGTCATGCCATGAACCCAGGGACTAGGCAACAAGTGGCCATCTTTGTCATTTCTTCTAAAGGTCCAGCCACCTTCTTGAGACACTGAACATGGAGGGTACCAGTCCCCGATACATTCAGAACCCCCAAACCAACCATTTCTAGACTTGGGAACCCTTCTGCTGATCCTGAAGCTTCTGATTGAATGTACTAAAAAACACGTGCCCCTCCCCCCCCAATTCACATACTCTCTTAATAGGTTTTGAGAATAAAAATCTGAAGGGCTATGGTGGCTTTTGGTCAAACTCCTCCAAGCCAAAGGCACACAGAGGCCAGGCCGCCTTCTTTAAATTGGGGTGGAGAGAAAAGATGAGATAGAAAACAAAATACAGATGAATTCTATCCTTTCTGGTTCTGCCCTGCTCCAGCCTTATGCACACAGACACACACACACACACACACACACACTCACAAACACACACACAGTCTCAACAGTTTATCCTGCCGTACTTGTATGTTCTCTTGCTTAACTCCCTATTTATCCTTCAAACCCCTAGTTCAGAATCTCATTCTCTGGGACACCTTGTTTGTCCAACTCTGCCAGTTCAGAATGAATCACCTGCTGCTTCTGCTGACCTTGTTACATCGGCCCCACTGAACTCATAACACCAGATTAGATTTCCAGTTTCTATAAATTATGATCGACCTGTGCAAGCACCGTGTCCCTCCACATTTGCCTCCCCAGGGTTTAACTCGGTGTCAGGCACATAGTAGGTGCTCATTAAATGTTTTTAAAATTATCTTAAATGTTATTATAACTCTGACTCCTAGTTTATATTGAGTAATAACACTTAACAATGAGCACTTACAGTGTCTCTTTATACTCTTCTAAGTGTCTCTTTTATACTCACTAAATCCTTACTAGTCTGGGAGGTAATATTTTGACCCTCCATTTTACAAAGAGGAAACAGAGGCCCAGAGAGGTTCCACCACTTGGCCAAAGCCAGACAGATAGTAGTGGTGGAGTTGGGATTTTAGTCCAAGTCCTCTGGCTCTGAGTACAGTCTGTGAGTTTATCCTGCTTTTTTATATCATCCGCTAAATAATCACACAGCACTGTGAATTAAGACCAAAGGGTTCAGTCACAGAAAAAGAGTAGTGATGAAATGATTTCAAATGGACCTAAGAAGAATGTTCCCTTTCCACTATCACTAATATTTAAGCCAATGTATGTTCATTCATTTGTTCCTTCATTCCCTCTGCAAATATTTACTGACTGATGACTTTGTTCCAGGGACAGTTTTAGGAATTAGCTTTCAGTGCTGAACCAAAAAGGATATAGCCTTTATCTCCAAAACCTTAGAATCTAAACTCATTTCAACTTAAATCTCCTTCAACAAACATCTCCAGAGAATCCCAAGATTATGGTGGGTTTTAGGAATACAGAAAAGAACCAGGAAGAGTCTGAGATCCCTCAAGAACTCATATGTGGTTGGGGAGATAGACATGACTGCCTTAATTAAATGGAAAGAGGTAAAAAAAAAAAAAAAAAGACCAGAACAGAAACCCGTGTGGGGGAGACTGAGGCCAACTCCACGCCTCCATGGAGGGCTTCCTGGAGGAGACAAGACTCTACCTGAATCTTGAGAGAGCCACAGATGTCGGCCAAATGAAGACAGCTGGGACAGCTCCAGCACAGGCAAGCAGGCTGGCATTGCTAGAGCCAAGTGAGAAGCAGTGACAGGAAATAAGATTGGAGAACATGGGGAACACAGGCAAGAGAACATGCTGGAATGATAAAGAAAATGTTTCCAGAAGACCTATGAGAACTTCCACTTTCTACATCCTGTTCAACAGCAACGGAATGGAAACAAACTGGTCTTTGTGATGAGGAGGGGAGCTTCTCTCTCAGGTGACTGTGTAAAACATGGGTCTCAGAAGATAGCTATTGTATGGACAGTTACTAGGTTTCCTTACTTCCCAGTAAGTCGCTGGGCTGGACTCCTACTTCATAGGACTCCTACTTCATGAACAAGATGGATATTCAGATCACCGCGTAAGCGACAGAAAATAATGTCAAGGGGGAGAACAATGAATAAAGACGGACCTGAGAAGAATAATGAAGGGGCATTAATGCGTGGTTTACGACGCACAGCATTTTGTTAATGTTAAGCTTTCCCAGGTGTGTCATATACATCCCAGAACGAGTTGATGGACGGAAGCTTTATTTTCCCTTGTTTGAAACAACGAGCCCCTCTGAACTCAATAAAAATATAGGGGCTTGGGAACATAGGGAGTTGATTTACCAGGTCATAAAATTGATCATAGGGATTATGTTCCACCATATAACAGCAAAAACCATTTCTGTTTGTTTGCTACTTCAAAGATTACCGAGACCTTTCAGGAGGCATTATTATATGTGATCTTATCTCAGCTCTGGGAAGTGGAGAATTCTATCATCCGCATTTTATATGATGAAGAATGACATGGATGAGTCTTGGTCAAGGTCTTTCAACCAGTAAGGAGCCAAATTGGAATTCAAACTCGGGCATACTGACTCTAAAATGAATTCATCTGGCCTGATAACCCTCTCCTGTCCACACCCCTTTCTGAAGATGTGTTAGGACCCCTCCGTTCTTCTGGTCCCAGGACACACTTAACCATCAACCTCGATAAAATCTCTTCCACACAGTTGAAGTTCATATAGTTGGGGTCGTCAGAATTCTAGTAACATTGTTTTCTACTTCTCAGCCAGTGAGCTTGCCTAGAAGAAATAGCTTGTTATCTCAAAAGTAATAGTGTAATGAAATGTCCTCTTATGGGCATCCTTGGTACTGTCTGTTCTTCTTGCCTTTGGGTGAGTTATTAATTCTCAAGAAGCAAAACCTCGCCTTAAGACTGGAGGCAGGTAGGGTAAATTCTCTTGCCCAACCTGGTTTTATTTTATGTATGGAATGTGTTGTTTTGAGCCATTCCTTGTTTTTTTCTTTTTTAACTTTATGTTTAGAAATAGTTATAGGCTCACCGAAAGTTGCAAAAATAGTAGAGTTCCATGTTCCCTTCACCCAGCAGGAACACATAACACCTCTACCCTACAAAATCACGGCAGAGCGTTTTTAAGTATTTTTTTTTCTGTGAATTAGTTACAAAAAGGAAAACAAAATGAGCAGGCAGACGTCAGCAACAAATCTAGGAGATCTAACTAGAAGTTAGAATTTTGGTCTTTCTCAAAAACTTGGAAGACCTAGCAATGTGCCTCTGCGGGGGCACTCCTGGTGCCATCAGTGGTTGCCCCTTTTCAACTAGCAAGCGTCCTCTTGGTCTTAGAAGCTCCATTCAGCTGCATTACCTGCCCCGCCTCTAGAGGGAGTAGAGTTTTAAGCGCACAGAAGGGGAAGTTTTGAATGACCTTGGGGCATCTCTCCAGCATTTCCCTTAAGGCATGGAATTATTTGGCTTCGGACTCACACATAACCGATTCCAGGGAGAACATCTCTGAAATCGGGGTTCTTAAACTGGGCTCCACAGATGCCCGTTGTTGAGAATTTGATGATTTCAAGAAACCTATGGGAAAAGTATGGGACATTTTCGTATCCCTATGATCCTAGGAAGGGCAGGCGTTTGCAATGTAGAAAGATATGTTGTTATTGCTTAAATCTCCTCCTCCATGATTTAGCTCATGCCTCCCCTGCAGAGAGGAATGGAGTTCCAGGCCCATCTCACATATATGTTCTTCTTCAGCTGTTTTTGTCTTGTGTTCGGTCACTGTGAAATAGGATTTATTCCTTCTGTGCCGTCCGGGTTCTTCGCCACTCGCTTCCCACTCCCCACCACTGGATCCAATTATTTCTATGGTGAGCTGGATTGATCCCAGGACTTAGAACGTGCCCGGACCCCTTCTTTAAACACAGCATATGCAGGTTTTAGATGAATGGAAAAGACATTTGGAAAGAAAATTCAGAGTAGGAAGGGGAAGATTATTAACGGAGTAACAAGAGTCATGCTAAGAGAGAGCCACGCTTGACATTTTCAGATCTGGATGTCTTATAGTTGCTCTGCTTCAGGGCCAGACAATGTCAAAGGTTTCCCTGTTCCCTCTCCTCTAATAAAGGGACTTACGCTCCAGCCCTGATCCCCAATCCAGTAGGAAACTGGAGAGGTGGAATCAAATGACTGACAGTTCTTCCCGAAAGCCAAAGAGAGGAAGAGAGGGGCACCTCTTAAAGAGATAAGAGGCCAGGGATTGGGAATGGGAAATAGAGGAGATATAAGGGGGAGAGTTTTCTTTCTAAAGAAAGGGAGCCCCAAATAACTAAAACGCCCCCCCACACACACATACAGACACACACACACACACTATTAAAAAGCCATCTGTAAATTCATAGACTCTGCGGAGCATCTGAGGGATAATAGTCAGACTGGTATTTACCAGGTCTCCCCTCGCCCCCATATAAGTAGACCTGATCCTTCCAGAATGCCCATCCGCTTCCGTGGTGCCTGCTGAAGTATTAACTCAGCCCTTTAACAGCATTTCATGTAATCACAGCCCCAGCTGCCCATGCTGGTAAGTCGCTGAGATCACTGCCCTTCTAATGGGGAGTTTGGAAGGTCAAAAGAAGCAGGGTTGGCTCCCAGCTGGGCTTTTGAGAGCTGACCTTTTATTTCCTCCACGGCTCTGCGGCAGACACAAGTCCTCATTTCCCAAGAAGGTCCCCGTAATTGGGCTGAACACAATGGCGACAGTGTGGACGCTTGGGAACGTGGCGGTTGAGACTCCCATTCAGGGAATTATAAATCCGAGAGCTCGAGGAGCCACCCAAAGCCGCTTGGTCCAGGTTTTTGCCTTCCATCTCAACCATTCTTTGTTAGGAGGTAACAAGTCCTCGCTTTTGGCCTCATGTTCCGGACATACCACATCTGAAAGACGGGCTTTCCTGGGCAGACAATTCTAACATCGCTTCGGGTAACCTTTCAAGTGTCTCCTTTGTCAAATAAAAAAGTCCCAAGAACTGTGTGCCTACCTTGCCTTTGCTTTCTTTTTAAGGTCAGCTCCTCCTGTATTCTCATTATCCAAGATGGAAGCAATGGAGGGCACTTCATTTTGTGGCAGAATTGCAGACAGTAATTATGTTGCCACATAGTCTTTTCCTTTCTGGGCTAATTCCAATTATTTTTAACCTTTTCACACAGACCCTTTTTTCTGACCTTTTAATGAATTTTCACTGCTTACCTCTGGTCCTTCTCCAGGGGATACATCTTCTTCACAGTTTGCCAAAACTTTTCATTAGGAATAATGAAATGATGACTGTTTCCCCCCTGGTTGCGATAGCAGGCTCCCAATTTTGAGAAATATTTAACAAGAATCATACACCTAATTTTCAGCTCCATTTCTGCAATGACATTTCCACTAAACGCGTCAGGTCCACCGTCGTCTTCTTCAACTTAATGTTTTATTTACAAAATAAAACAATTGCGGTATTTTCAAAGAGTTATTGAGGCCCTACTTAGTATGTAAAAGAGTGCTGCTAGGTACTGTAACAGATGGGAAGTAGGTAGATATTCTTGGGTCCTTGTGGTATGAGCATCCCAGTGATGAGCTTGGGAACCAATATCCTTTGAGTAACTCCTCTGGGCCCCATAGATATTAAATCTCTTAATCCTCCTAGAATTCCTTCAAAATGGATGATACTGCTACTTTCCAGAGGAGCAGACTAAGATTCAGAGAATCTGAATGGCTTGCACAAGTTCTGGCTGTTCATTAAGTGGTAGAAAAGTTCTATAAACCCAGACTTGGCTTGCCCTCAAGCCAGCACACGGAATTTTCAGGGCTTTGGTGGTTTTTGCGTTCTCACATTTAGAATCTTGGATCCCTGCCACTCCGAGTCAAGGGTCACCTTGAAAAGACAAAGCTGATATTAATAACTGGTATATATGATAAATGCTGTTAACCCCAGAAAGCCAGTGGGGAATTCACAGTGGGGGAGGATTATACCCTGTTGGGATCTTCCCAGTAGAACTGTTCTGACCCTTTTCACTCTGTGGTTGGAGAGACACTACAGAATGGAGAGTAAATACATTGAGCCTGGAATGGGCCTGATTTTCATCCCAGCGTCTCTGCTTACTGACTGTGCAGCCTTGGGAAAAATGCTTTACCTCTCTCTGCTTCCATTTTCTCAACTGTAGAACACAAAGGTAGAGAGCGCTCACCTCGCTGTGCTTTGGGGTATATTAATATATTTCAAGTGTGTAGAACTGAGTCTGAAGGAGGTTAAGTGCTGAGTAATTGGTAACGACTGGCATCTCCGAAATCTCTTCTCCCCAGGGTATGGTAGCCTTCGATGCCCATCTTTTCTGGAGCCATATCATCTCTAGGGTCACCATGGCAAAAAGCTTCTCTCCATGTTTCCATGACATTTTTTGTTGTTGTTTCCTTAAGCAAAGATTTGCAAATCTCTTTTAAGAACCAAAGATAGCTAATTTTTCCAGGCCAAAGAGAATCTAGGTTTCTATCAGAGCCCTACAAAGTTTTAAGCAAGGCTATGGGGTATTGGACAGGATGTCCTAACACAACTAACTACACAAATGGAAGAGGCGTAATCAAATCTATCTGAAATACAAGGTCTTTCTGTTAAAGGTAACTGTAGCAACTTCATACAGGAGTCGGGAATGGGACAGAATTCCAAAATGTCCTGGCTTACCTGAGCAGTTTATTTTTTTCTAAGCCCTTGAATGTAAAGTTTATATTGGAGCAAATACATATGTATGGGAAAGGACACCAGTCTCCCATTCTATTTCCCTGTTGAGTTTCCTACTTCACATACAGCCTTAATGAGGAAAGACAATATTCAGATGTTTAAAGGTAAACCATTTCGCTTGAACGATCAAAAGCCGTGGGGCGAATTATTATTATTCTTTTCACATTTTGGCCAAGGTTAAGTCCACCAGAAGTAATTTAGAAACTACCTTTCTGCAGTTATACCCCAATGAACTTGAAATTATAAAAAAAAACAAAAACAAAAAAAAAAAACAAAAACACACAAAATAAAAACAAAAGAACATCCCCTTGGAATGGACATCGTTTTTCAACCAACGTGGGCTCAGTCACACACAGTTTTCTGCCATTACTCTTACCATCATTTGCCTGATGTCTTGTGTGTTTGTCTTCTTTTTTCAACCACCTTTGGATTCCTTGAGGGGAGTGCTCCTGATGAAGCCCTTTGTTCTGAGAATGCGTATGTTTTCTCACTGTGTGTCCTGGGGAAGACATGATTCAGAGAATGGGTGCATCTCTCTTCTCAGGCTGTGTGTGTTGTTAAAATGATAGAAGTTTTACTACACAAAACAAAAACAAAACCTGGGCACAGTCTTGAAAGCCGGTGTTTTCTTTAATTAGCATAATGGATCAAGTACATAGGGAAGAGATGATGTTTGAAAAAGAACAGATTACCTACAGGGCTGAAATCTTGTCACACGATCGGTTTGCAGTGTTCTGTTTGTGCATTTTTCATTTTAAAGAGGGATTATTCATTAAGCCTGCAGGCATTCTGGGTTCACAGTATATTCTGAAAAAACACCAGTCTCTTTCCAGACAAAGGAGAAGCCAACTACTTTGTAATAAGGAGACTGGCTGGTATGCTGCTTGAATGTTACTGAGGTACTTAGCTGAAGTTTGGCTAAAAATCTGGAACACTGATCTCATTCCTTCATTCCTTTATTCCTTCATTCTCCATTCCAGTGAGAATTCCTAAGCACTTACTATGTACCAACTATGGCTTGTCTAAGACAGAAACATTGCCAAGTTGACAAAAACCTTGGCAATAGGTGGTCTAGACCCAAAGCACTCAGACGCTGTCTATCCTGAGGACATGAGGTTAAGTCAGGTGGGTAAATTCTTCCTCCAAGCTGTGCTCAAGCGTTACCTCTTCCATGAATCCATCCATCCATTTCCCCCCGCATCTCCAAAGTGTCTACTCAAATCTTCCATTTTCACATATTTCCTTGATTATATTATTATTACCTTGGACACAGTGAAATGCAGTGGAAAAAAATGCATTTGTGAATTGCATTTGAACAAATGAATGAATGAATGGATGAATGAATTTGCAAATGAATTTTAGAGGGGTACATGGGTGGCTTCATGGGTTAAGCATCCAACTCTTGATTTCAGCTCAGGTCTTGATCTCAGGGTTGTGAGATCAAGCCCCACATTTGGCTCTGTGCCCAGTAGGGCATAGAGCCCTAGAGCCCTACTTTCTTTCTCTCTCTCTCTCTCTCTCTCCTCCTCTGCCCCTCTTCATACTCATGCTGTCTGTCTCTAAAATAAATAATTTTAAAAAAAATGAATTTTAGGGGCATCTGGGTGGCTCAGTGGGTTAAGCCTCTGCCTTCGGCTCAGTTCATGATCCCAGGGTCCTGGGATCGAGCCCCGCATCAGGCCCTCTGCTCAACGGGGAGCCTGCTTCCTCCTCTCTCTCTGTGATCTCTGCCTGTCAAATAAATACATTTTAAAAATCTTTTAAAAAATGAATTTTAGAGTCAGATTGAGATTTGCCATTTACCTTCAATCCTTTCTCGCTCTATGTTGTCAAATATAGTACTTAACCCCTCTGGACCTCAGTTTCTTTATCTGTGAAATAGGCATAATAGAAGGTTGCCATTAGGTATAACAAATGCACAGAGGCATTTTAACTACCACATACTGTACTAACTGAATTTTTCCAAATGCTTTAGGTTATATTAACTCATTCAATTCTCACAATAACCCCACGAAGTAGACAGGATGAGAAGCAGATTCAGGGAGCTTAAGGAGCTCTCTCAGGTGTCACACAGCAAATTAAGTATTGGGTTGGAGTTTTAAGCGAGATATATTGCCTCCAGGCTCCTGGATCTTACCAGTCTGCACTATCAACTTTTTTTTTTATTATTGTGTTATGTTAGTCACCATACAGTACATCATTAGTTTTTGATGTAGTGTTTCTAGATGCATTGTTCACATACAACGCCCAGTGCTCCATACAATATGTGCCCACCTTAATACCCATCTTGGGGCTCACACACGCCCCCCGCCCCCATCCCTCCCAAAAGCCTCAGTTTGTTTCTCGGAGTACATAGTCTCCTGTGGTTCATCTCCCACTCTGAATCCCCCCTACCCCCGCAAACACACACTTTTCGTTTCCTTCTCCTAATGTCCTCCATGTTACTCCTTATGTGCCACAAGTAAGTGAAACCGTATGATAATTGACTTTCCCTGCTTGATTTATTTCACTTGGCATAATCTCCTCCAGTTCCATCCATGTTGATATAAAAGTTGGGTATTCATCCATTCTGAAGACTGAGTAGTATTCCATTGTATATATATGTACCACATCTTCTTTATCCATTTGTCTATTGAAGGGCATCTTGGCTCTTTCCATAGTTTGGCTGTTGTGGACATTGTTGCTATGACATTGGGGTATATATGGCCCTTCTTTTCACTGCATCTGTATCTTTGGGGTAAATTGCCAGGTCATAGGATAGCTCTCTTTTTAATTTTTTTTAAAAGATTTTATTTATTTATTTGACAGAGATCACAACTAGCAGATAGTCAGGCAGAGGGGGGGAGGGAAGCAGGCTCCCCGCTGAGCAGAGAGTGCAATGCAGGGCTCCATCCCAGGACACTGAGATCATGACCTGAGCCAAAGGCAGAGGCTTTAACCCACTGAGCCACCCAGGCGCCCCTCTTTTTAATTTTTTGAGATGAAAAGCAAAGGAAACAGTCAACAAAGCAAAGAGGCAACCCATGGAATGGGAGAAGATATTCACAAATGACACTACAGACAAAGGGCTGATATCCAAGATCTATAAAGAACTTCTCAAACTCAACACCCAAAAAACAGATAATCATGTCAGAAAATGGGCAGAAGACATGAACAGACATTTCTCCAATGAAGACATACAAATGGTTAGGGGACACATGAAAAAATGTTCATCATCATTAGCCATCAGGGAAATTCAAATCAAAACCATATTGAGATAGCACCTTACACCAGTTAGAAAGGCAAAAATTAACAAGGCAAGAAACAACAAACATTGGAGAGGATGTGGAGAAAGGGGAACCCTCTTATGCTGTTGGTGGGTATGCAAGTTGGTGCAGCCACTTTGGAAAACAGTGTGGAGAATCCTCAAAAAATTGAAAAGAGATCTACACTGTCAACTTTTGTAAAAGAACATGATAGACATTCATAAGCAGTAGCTATTATCCTTAAAATAAATACAACTGTAGTGATCTTTTCCCATCATTATGTTCATAACATCTCGAAACAAAAACCATGTCTATTCATCCATCTTCCCACTTTTGTGCTTTGCACATAGTAGGTCCACAACAGTTGTTCATTGACTCAAACTGAAATGCTTTTCCTAAGAAAAAATAAAGCAAAAGAAAACAAACACGTAAAATGCGAAGGGATATACTATGTTAAGTGATAATTCTGTTCATTTTTTTTTATAAACGATTTTTCTGAGACTAGTGCAAAATGCAAATTTTTGAACACTTTAGAATGGTCCCCTCCATTTCAGTCACTTCACAGCTAATCAGCTTTCAGTTCTTTTCTTCCTCTTGTAACTTCTCACCATAAGCCATTCTTAGAAAATAATTCTCACTTCCCATTCCAGATTTGCAACTTTTATTTATTTGCAAGCTTGCGAATAGTCATCTGCCCACTGGCTCAGGGGAACAGGCATCTCCTTGGAGAGGTTTAAAAAGAATATAGATGTCCTACATCTTCTGAACTAGTACAGAAAAGAGGATGGAGGGCAGACTGACCAGCTTCTTCAATTGATTATGCACCTTTTCATCTTTCAGACACTGTAGGATAGAAATTCGTAACATGAGGCTTTACAAGCCTGGGTACTACTTGAAGACAAGTTATTTTTATTTTGTTATTAGAACTAAGGACATACTTCTTTACAAGTCTTCATTCCCTCGCCGGTCTTTGGCCATCCACTCATTGCTGGAAGGCAGGAAGCTGAGTCAGTCTTGAATCAGTTGTTTGAACCAGGTGACTCTCAGATTGACCAATCACGGGAAGAACCATGCCTACCACAAAACAGGCCACCGGGCATGGGCTGGAAAAACATACAAAAACAAAGCAGTGAACCGAATGTGTTTTTCTCTCTTTCTTGCTTCAAGCTGTTGTTTTGTTGATGGGTATCCAGCCTGACAAGGCTTTGGTAAGTTGGATGTTAGAAAACAGATCCAAGAAATAATCACATATTTGAGTTAGTTGAAAATGTAGGTGACCAACTGTAGCCCTCTCCCCAAATCAGAAATCTCTTTGGCCATTCCATTATGTCTAACTTTTTGACATCTTCTATGCATCTGCTTGGTTCCAGGCATTATGATAGGCAGTGTGGCTAAGGGGAGTGGACAACTGAGTTCTTGTCCTGGAGGAGTTCACCATGCAGGTGCAGAAAGAAATAGGTAAACTGGTAACTACTGTATGATCTTGAGAAGTCAAGTTCAAGATGCTAAGGTCAGGCTGGACCATCAAGGTGATCTGGGGCCTTCCACAGGTAGGGACAGCTGAGGTGGGTGTTGACAGATATGTAGGAGTTTTCTCTTTTCCAGCTGAGGAGGTTCCCCAAGAGCTTGTGCTCAACCATTGCTCAACTCTTTTTCCAGTTGTTAGCCATGTTGATACAGTTGCTGGAAAACTTCTCAAGCCTAACTATGCCTCTCTTATCTCTAGTTCTGTTTTGGAAAAATTCTTCCCTTTTCCTAGGATCTCATCAGATGCTTAAAAGACAGCCCTTGCCCCCTCTTACCAAAGTAAACGTTGTTTGATTATTCCTCCTGTAACTTAATATCCAGTTCCTTTATCTTTCTGGTCACACTTTGCTGGCAAAAAGGGCCTTTACTAAGTACTTTTCATTTATTATCTCCATCCTCACAATGAATCCTTTGAGAGACTATTTTTACCCCATTTACAAATGAGAAAATGGAGACTCAGATAGTAACCCATCCAGAGTAACACACCAGAGCCCTTGCTTTTAGCTGTTAATAATACTGCCTCTTAGATTCCCACTGATTTCATTAAAACGATCAGAGATAAAGACTTGATGTACCCTTTGCTACCTTTTAGCTCAGGGAAAGCATGATATCAAAGAGGTAGAATGCCCTGGATCCAATTAGGAAAATGCAGTCAGACCCCTATCTATAATTGTGTTTGGCTGGCAGACAGTGTTCTGAGCAGGGAAGACAGTGTTTTTGTTAGAAGTGTGGTGTGACTGTCACAAGAACACGGAACCCCCTGTCTGAACTCTGGAGCATAAGTCACCGTTGTATTTGTGCCCAGTAAACACAGCACAGCATGTGCCGAGCCTCTCGCCACATCCTTGCAAGCTAAGACCCCAGAACTTTAGGACTCTGCTGGGTCCATGCCTACATCGCTACCATAGACCAGGTTGCCCACTGGGGGACATTTGGCAATATCTGGGGACATTTTTCATTCTCACCTCTGAGGGTGAAGGGGTGCAGGCTGCTGGCATGGGGTGAGTTGTAGGCTGAGGATGCTGTTAAACATCTTCATGTTTTCATGTTTCTTCACCTTCTGTTCTTTTTCTAAAAAAAAAATTTATATTTTTTGAAATTACATATTTTATGAAAAATCATACCATAGACCAGGTTGCCCACTGGGGGACATTTGGCAATATCTGGGGACATTTTTCGTTCTCACTTCTGAGGGTGAAGGGGTGGGGGCTGCTGGCATTGGGTGAGTTGTAGGCCGAGGATGCTGTTAAACATCCCACAGAGCACAGGACAGCCGCCAGCACCATGGAGCAACATAATTCAGTTTCCACCAAGGACACTGCCATTGAAGTTGACCCCTGCCTGAATCGGAAATGCTCCCAATATATGCTAATATTTCCATCCTCTGAAAACTATTTTAATTCATAAATAATAAAATTGATCACCAGGTCACCTTAATTATAATTCCAAAATACTATTGAAATGGGCCCCATCACAGGCAGAGTTGTGTCCCCCCCCCCCCAAATTTTCATGTTGAAGTTCTAACCCCAGTACCTCAGAGTATGTCCTTGTCTGGAAATAAGGTCTTTGCAGATGTCATTAATTAAGATACGATGATACAGGAGTAGGGTGCAGGATCTAATCCAGTACCACTGGTGTCCTTATAAAAAGAGGAAGTTTGGACACACAGACATGCACAGAGGAAAGACCACATGAAGACACACAAAGCAAATGCCATGTTAAGATAAAAGCAGAGATGGGGTCGATGTGGCAGAAGCCAAAGGATAGCAAAGATGAGCAAGAACACACCAAGACCTGGGAGAGGACAGATCCATTCCTCCCGGTCCTCAGAGAGAACCAACCCCGCCTACACCTTGACCTCAACGTTGTAGCCTCCAGATGTGTGAGACAGTACACTTCTGTTGTTTAAGGCACCCAGGGCTATGCTTGGTTACAGCAGCCCTAGCAAGCAAATACAGTTTCCGTCTTCTATGTGTCCATCCCGACAGCTAAAACTGAAGTCTTCATCATCTCTCAGCTGGCCTGTTGCAGTCAGCTTTGGCACAGCTGCTACTGCAAGACTAACACCTTCTCTTTCTATCCATTTTCCACCCACCCGCCTGGTGATCCTTCTGTAACACACGTGTCCTCTTGCAAGGAATCTTCACCATTACCCTGAGGATGTGAGCCCAGATCCATCCAGCCCTACAAACAATCCCATTAAGAAAATCAATCCTCGTCCCTGAGCATCCTCTACCCAGTTTTTAGATCTCACAAGTTTCCTCCGAGGGGTCAGAATTCAGGGGACGGGAAATGGAATGGCCCACTCTCGAGAAACTGAGTCAGTGTCAGAAAGTCCCCTGAGAAGACGTCTCTCTCCACTCAGTCCTTGGGATAAGAAACCCTCAAATCGGATTTGAGCTCTTGGTCAGTGTACTTGACAGTCCAGCCCTTGTCATCTCCTTGGTGGTCCATCCAGGAGGGTCCCCACTCATGGAGACCAGCCCAGGCAATAGCTCACTCATAAGAGTGAATTTTTTAGGACTACGTTTCTGTCTCTCTCTCTCCTTTTTTTATCCCTTGCTGCTGATTCTATGCACGAATAATCGGCTTCATTATGCTGGGTTAGGAGGATGCTCTTCCACAGAAAATTACCCACAGCAAATAAAAACAATTCCATATGGCAGCCCCATTCACTGCAAGACTAGTTAAACCTTGACCCACACAGTTTGCGCTAGCGTTTCGTCTTTCCTGTTGCCTTGGCTGTTTGCCAGCATGTTGGTGTTCTGCGTCCTCAGTGACCCTCAATCCAGAATATTCTTTGCAGGGTTCCCTTTATCGCCAGACTCCTAGTACCTCTTCCTGTTTTTGTCCTCAGGGCAAACTCTAAACCTCGTAGACACTTCTCCTGGAAATCATTCGATATTCAATAAATATTTATAAAACACCTACAATGTAGTGTGCCAGGCACTCTGTAGAGCCCAAGAAATGTTATACTTCTATAAAAAATGAGGCTTTTGACTCATTATTGAGTGGGTTTGTGCCTTCAGTGCTTTTTTTCTAGTTGCGAGTATGAGTTATTCTGGAATAATACCCTGTTTGCATCTCCTTGCCGCTGAGAGGACAAAAATGGTTGGTCCCAGTCTGCTTTTTTCCTCCTCTCCTGCTGCATTTCTGCTCACCTTCTCCCCAGTTCCCCCTCCTGCTCCAGCCAGACTGCATCACAGCCTTCTCCGCTCCTTTCCTCCATCTCCGTGCACGGGCAATGCCACTTCCCATCTTTCCAGACGCAACTCAAGTCACGAGGCTCTGTCTTATTGTTTCGTCCTTCTACCTCTCTGTTACAGTGATTCATCCCCTGTAGTTCCTTTGAGCTTTACATGTTGTATCACAACTGGGATTTAATCACAGCTGGGATTGTGTTGTAACCTAATTTGTTTTCTGGAAGCCTATTTATAATTCTGTCTCTATCAGACATGGTGAAGAGCGAGTCAGAGAGTCCAATCTTGGCTCAACCATTTATCTAACTGTATAACCGTTGATGGACATCTTAGCTTTTCTTTCTTCTTTTGCAAAAGGCGGGACAGTAACAGCATTTGCCTTAGAGCAAACATTTCTTTTCTTTCCCTTTGTCCTGTGACTCCGGCTGATGAGTGTGTGCAAAAGGGACACATGACATTTCTAGGCTTGAGCAGTGAATTGGCAAAGTGAGATGTTCCAGACATCCTGTTTTCCCTCTGCAATGTCAACCAGGAATGTTCCAGATTCTAGCCAGGACTGTTTCAGGCGGTGCATGCTCTGCTACCTGGTCTCAGAGTAGCAGAGTCTCCAGCTGTCCGTGATAGGGATGTGGCCTGAGCCAGAAATTAACCTTTGTTTATAAGCCTCTGAGATTTTGAAGTTGCCTGCTTCCATAGCAGAGCCTAGACTGTCTTGACTGATGTAGGGAATTCTTGTGGGAATTAAATATGGTTTCTAAGTAGAATGCTTGGCGATACCCGGCAGCATTGTTAACAACATCCATAAAGCACACCATTGGGTAGAGATGATATCAACTCGAAATTATCTATGTACAGCCATTTGGTTTCAGTGTTATATTTTGATGTAGTCCGAAAGATCCCACAGGTGAAGAAGCTTTATTAAGTTAGCTCTGTGGTACCTACCTCCACCGAATACATTGTTTTGTCTGAAATTAAGCCCTCTAGCTTATCTTGAATTTATTTACTAGAACATCAATGGAAGTACTTTATTAAGTGGGGTTGGCCTTAAAAGAATGTCAGGAATCTCAACTGTGCGCTTTAGAATGGGGGGAGGGGGTCCTTTCTTTTCATCACACTGGGGGTGGAGGGAATTACACAGACAGTGCATACCGAGGGGGTGGGGTATGGTCTCCTAGATGCCGAAGTGCCTTGGCATGATGGCTAGGGAAAATGGCTTTGGAGTCAGAGAGACCTTTGTCCCAAATTGACTCTGCCGCTTTCTGGCTCTTTGAACTTAGGGGAGCTAATGAACCTCTTGTAACTACAGTTTTCCTCGAAAGAAGTGGAAGAAAGAATAGTGCCGCCCTCACAGAATTGTCTTGAGAATTAAATGAGATGATGCACACAACACACTTGGCAAAGTGACTGGTGTGTAGTAGGCTCCCAATAAACATTAGCTATCATCATTATTATTATCATTTATAGCGAGTTGTAGCTCAAACTGCATTTTCTGCCAAATACTTTATAGAACCTGTTGAACCATGAAGTTCCTATTATAACAGGAAAGGGGGGGGGGAAGACAAAGAAAGAAAGAAAAACCAGGGACCTTGATGTTGGGTTCCATAGGAAAGGGACCATTATTCTGTTGTCCGCTTCCTACCCATTAGCCTCCCCTTACAGAATGACTGTAGGGAAAGAAGCAAAAGTAAGCTGACCTTGAACCATGCTTGAGAACTCCATCTAGGTTTACGGGATCAGCAAAGCAAAAATAATGGCTCCAATTTCATTGTTTCTTCGAGGTCTTTGGGTTGCTTGAGAATTCTTCTCGGGGAGAAGACAAGTGAGCAAATCGATGATGCTCAAATTGGTTTTTCCGAGGTAAGGTTCATCCAGAATGGAAATCAGGACAACAGAAAGCTAAAACTGTTGTTTTAGGGGTAATACAAATGAGCGGTTCTCGCGGAACAGAGTTAAAATTAATACGGATGTCTTAAAGTTTTGACTTTCCTCTGGTGGCCCGAGATAGGAGTTTCCTTCAACCTTCAACCATTTTATAAATAAAATGCCTATATATACTTAACAGATATATGTTATGGACTTCCATTTTAGAAATGGAACAGTATAAAATAACAAATTAGCTTTTTCTCTTCTAGAAAAAATCACTTTTATTTATAATTTTAATAAAACCTGTCTTTTTTGGAGACCTAGGGGGGGATAAAGGAGAGACTTGGTTTCAAGAGAGGGGTCACAGCCTCACAGCAGCCAGAAGCAGAGGACTCCAGGTGGTGACCCAAAGGCTAATTCTGGCCCACATCTGATTCTGCAAATACATTTTAATCGTGACATAGCCATACCTCTTGGTTTTCACATGTCTGTGGCTGCCTTCTCTTTACAGTGTCAGGGATAAATAGTTTCAGCAAAGACCTCATGGCCTGCAAAGTCTAAAATATTTACCCTCTGGCCCTTCAGGGCGGTTTTCCAAACCCTTGGGAGGGGAAAACTCACTCCTTTTGTGTCTCTCCCTCATTCTCACTGCTCTGCAACAACGCTGATACCACATGTGTGGGTTTTCCACACATCGAGCAGTTCTGTGACACCAGTTGAGTGTCCTACGGTGTACCCCAATTCTGACACTGTGTACTTAGAAACGTCAGATCCCACGGGCTAAGGGCTCGGCCCCACAAGACTGCCTCACCTGCTTTAGATGCCCATCACAAGCCCGAGCTGTTACCTTTGCTTCTGACCGACCGGCTCTCAGTCAGAGGCTCCTATGACGCCCTCCTTGGGTTTGACTAATTTTCCTGTGGCACTCAGAGATTGCACTCATCCCCTTTTATTCACAGAGAATGTGGTCTAAAACCCACAGCGAATGCCTGAAACCACAGATGGTTCTAAACCCTATATACACTCTGTGTTTCCTATACATACACACCAATGAGAAAGTTTAATTTACAAATGAGGCACAGTCAGAGATTAACTAAACAATAGGTAACAATAAAATAAAACAATTACAACAGTATACTGTGATAAAAGTTAAGTGAGGGGCGCCTGGGTGGCTCGGTGGTTTAAGCCTCTGCCTTTGGCTTGGGTCATGATCCCAGAGTCCTCAGATCGAGCGCCACATCGAGCTCTCCGCTCAGCAGGGAGCCTGCTTCCCCCTCTTTCTCATCCTGCCTCTCTCCCTACTTGTGATCTCTATCTGTCGAATAAATAAATAAAATCCTAAAAAAAAAAAAAAAGTTAAGTGAATGTGGTCTGTCTCTCTGAATATCTTCTTGTGCTGTACTAGCCCTTCTTGTGGTGATGTGAGATGAGAAGATACCTTCATGTGATGAGTGTGACGTAGTATTAGGCTACTGTTGGCCTGATGAGATGTCAGAAGGATCGTCTTCTTCCAGACCGCTGTTGGCTGCGGGTAACTTGAAACTGGACGTAAGGGGGGGACTAGGGTCCTTGCATTTACCAGTTTCTTATAAGGGAGATGAGAAGGGAGACAAACGAACATCCAGAGGAAGAGATAGTTAGGGTGAGGTCCAGAAGGTTCCAGATGCTGGAGCTTCTATTCCATGGGTAGAACTGGGGGGCTCCAGGCTTCTGGCGCGTGGATGTGCTCATTGATACGGAACCTCATCAGATCTCACTCAAGAGTTTTTATAGAGCCTGGGGGCACCTGGGTGGCTCAGTGGGTTGGGCCTCTGCCTTTGGCTCAGGTCATGGTCTCAGGATCTGGTATCCAGCCCTGCATCTTGCTCTCTGCTCAGTAGGGAGCTTCCTTTCCTTTCCCATCTCTGTCTGCCTACATGTGGTCTCTCTCTCTGTGTCAAATAAATAAGTAAATAAAAATCTTTTTTTTTTTTTTTTAAATATCTTTTATAGAGCTCAGATGTGGGGCTCCCTTCCCCCTTCTGCCTCCCGGAAGTTGGTGGGTGGGGTTGAAAGTTCCAGGCCTCTAATCACTTAGTCTTTCTGGTGACTGCTCCATTCTGACACTCTCCAGGTGTCTCACCCTCCTTCCCTCATTAGCATAAACTCAGCTGTGGGTGGGGGGGGGGGGGGGGGGGGGGGGGGCTCCTTATGAATGACAAAAAAGACTCCTTTACTCAAGACATTCCAAGGGTTTTAGGAGCTCTCTGCTGGGAGCTGGGGACAAGAACCAAATATCTTTCTTATTAGACCACAGTTCTGGTCTAAGGCAAGGGATTTCCAGTTGGGGACTTCTTCTGACAGAGCGTGGCCTGCACTCAAGTAGTAGTGGTATCTGTTACCCAGTTTCGCATAATCCATTTTCTCTTGTGGCGTCATCATCCCTGTGGGCTTCTACTACTGCTGCCTTAGGAAGCTGAGGTCTTGGAGAGGAATTCAGAAGTGACAGGCAGAAAAGCGTGGAAGCAAGTTGATGTGGCCAGAGGTAACCCAAACCAAATGAGAAGGGACTGGCTACAATAGTTCATCACATTCTGGAACCCTTGGATTCACTTAACACATGCTTATTGAAGGCCAGCTAGGTGCTGAGTCCTGGGACAGATTACTTACTCGTGAACCACTCAGGAGAAGGGTAGATTTCCTGCAGTTACTCAGAATAGGGGTATGTGACAGCAAGATTCTAAGATGGCCCCCAAGGTTCGGGCTCCTTGCCCCTCTACATGCTCTATTTAATCCCTTCCCCCTTGAGAATGCCTGGGACCAGTGCCTCTGACTACATGATTGTATCACTAATCAGTTAACTTCAAGTACATCAGAAGAGAGACAACTTCTGGGTGAGCCTGACCTAATCAGATGAATCTTAAAAAAAAAAAAAAAAGACAGCTCTCTTTCTGCAAAGAGAGTCAGAGCAAGAGAGGGATTCAGTGTGCCCTTGCTGGCTTAAAGACGAGGACACAGACATGTGGCGAGGCATGAAGGTCGCGTCTTGGAGCTGAGAGCAGCCCTTGGCTGAAAAGCAGCAAGGAAACAAAGACCATAGTCTTACAAAGAACTGAATTCAGCCAACAGTCTGAACTTGGAAGTGACTTCATTCCCAGAACCTCCACAATGGAACACAGCCCAGCCAACATCTTGGTTTCCGCCTCGTAAGACCCTGAGCAGACGACTCAGCCATACTGTGCATATACTTTGTTCTCAGGTCCTAAATTTATGGTCCTTTGTTGTGCAGAACCAACACAGGGGGAATGAGTTGTTTTATATTCAAATATTAAATGAAAGACTGGTTCCAGAAAGCTAAAGAATTAGAGATGATTTGGGGAAATGATGCATCTGTCTTGGAGACACTGAAAACAGGTCTGGAGCATATACCCCACAGCTTAACTGGAGGTATCTTTGGGCACAGGAGTAGATGGTAGGTGTTACTTCTTCTCATTGCTTTTCTCTTCCTCTGAATATGTCTCACTTCTGTCACAAGATAAAATAAAGAAAACAATTTCTAGGTAAACACGGCACAGGTGTCAGGTGGCCAGAGGCTAGGGGCCTCTCTGTGGAGTACATAGACAAAAATTTCCACACTGCCTGGCAGATCAAAGCCTTCATTCACCTCAGGCGAACATTCAAGCCCCATCAGCTCGTGGATACCGTTCAGAGAAGAGACTCAGAGCAAAACCTTTGCAGCACTGACTCACAGAACTTAGACTTGATAGAGCCTTTTCTGGAGACACTAAATTATTCACTCAAGGGCGTGCAACTGACTTTTGGTGAGGGTAGGCTAGGAGTCCACACTCTCCAACTTCACGTCCTGTGAGGGCCTCCCTCTTTGCTCCAAAGTCACCACAGGAACAATGTTCCATTTTAGAGCCAGCGGAAGCTTCCTGCTCATCTGCAGTGAGACCCTCAGCAGACAAATGAGAAAACAAGAGATGCAGGACCTGTGAAATGACAGCACAGAGAACCCTGGCCAGATAGTGGGAATTATAGGGTGAGAATTCAGATTTGACTCTGCAGTCCAGTTGCCTAACATCAACCATTTCTGGGGTTGTCTTCTCCAGTCTGTTGGAATGCTCACGGCATTAAGAAATACCATTCATTTATATATTTATTTACTCACTCACTCTCCTGACTCTTGCAGTAGGGAGAGGCACAATTTTGCCCCTTGACTTGTGCTTGTGCATATGTCATAACCCCACTACACACCTTTGAAGCCTCCCTGTGTCTCAGTGCTAGTTCTAGGGGAACATTTGCAGAATGTGGCTGGATATGACATCAAGGGGCACATTTTACTAGTGGTGGATCTGGATCCTTGAAGAACACCTTCTCCCGGTTCCCATGGCCTCCATAGTGAGGGAAACCAAGCAACTCCCGCCCAGAGTTGGCTCTGCAAACTTGGTCCTGTGTTAGAAAAATACAGAGAACAAAAAGCTCCACATAAGGTTTGGGACCCCATGTAGGCATTCCTGCGCTCATCAGGCATTGGGCTCTTTCCTTTGCACCGAGCCGATCAGATGTTTCTTACAATGCGACCAGAAAGGATTTGCTCCAACCTTGTATGTATTTATGCAGATGTCCCAAGGCAACTGGTGAAGTGCAAAATACAGCCCATATGGGATTTCAGTCAAGAGTTGTATAGTAGAATGGCCTGGAAAAAAGGGAAGAGAACCGTTTGCGGATAACCACAGCATGTCACATATTGTTGTTAAGTCAACCACAATACAATATAAATTAAAATGCACCAAGTGTTTAATGTGTTTATTGGATGGAGTTCACAGAGCCCAAGGATGGCACATCAGAATTATGTGGAAAGAACATCCCCTGGCACGGGCAAGGGATGACACGTTCCAGCCAATTATTAATCATCTTGGATGGGAAAGGCTCACTTCCAAGTGCTCTCTAGGTTGGCATTAATTGGTGCCAGTTTGATCAATGTTGAGAATGATGTGGGAACAGACTCTGCCCTTGCCTGGTGTGTGGGAAGAGAAGAGCTTGGATCCCTGCTTTCCCCTGAAGCAAATTTGAGCTGGCGTAGCCATAACACCATCTTCTCGTCGGTGAACTCAGTGTCAGCATGAGATGATTTCACGGTGCTCATCATCTGCAGGACCTCAGCTGGTGCCAGACAACCCTGATCAGAATGTGCCCTGATGCTGGGAAGGAAAGGAGCCTGGAGGCAAGGGGCAGGGACATAACACCGCTCCAGCCCATTTCTTGGGGGTAATTCTGTTTCTTGATACCTCCAATTTCATGCCCCATTCCTCGCTCTTACTGTTGCAGTGTCATACTGCGCTTTTATTGGTTTCTCTCACAAAGCACATCCTTTGCCTTCTGTGCTGTTTCTTCTACATGGAACATTTCCACCCTCCTTAACGTGGCTACTTCCACAAATGATCGGTGCTAACACGAGCTTCTTCCAGTCTCGGGTAAAATGTCCCCTCTTCAGAGAGGTCAGTTTTGGCTCCCCCATTCCCTAAGATGATTAGGTTAGATCCTGATACATCTTCCCTCCTCACCTCTAGGTTCTGTGAGGGTAGGGTCACCTCTATGTGCTCAGCTTTAAACCCCACTTGACCTGCTCAGGACAAAGCACACAATGGACCTAGAGTCACTACCTGTTGAGTGAACCACTTTTACATCACATTCTTCTCATTCTTCTCAATGGTGGTAAGCATCATGTAGATTTCAGTAAACATTCACAGGATGAGCCTGAGTGTCTACAGCAGGGGTTAACGAGCTCTGCCTCGCGGGCCAGATCTAGCTTGCCACTTGGTTTTATTGGAACTGGTTTTATTGGAAGAGAGCGATGCCCATTTGTTTACTGGATTGTCTATGGCTTATCTTGTTCTACAGAAGCAGACTTGGGTAGTTACAGTAAAGACTATTTACTCTGGCCAACTCCTGCTTTAGATTTTTTTTTTTTTTCCAAATCCAACAAGAGATGTAAAGTAAATAACCACTCCGAAATACCTCCTCTCCTTTTGGTTTTCCCGTCCTTTCTATAACCACATTTGGTCTTCCCATTTATCTTTAAACTCCAGAGGTCTATGCATTACACGCTAAAAATGGCTAAGGTTTAAAATTTTTAAATGTTTCAGAGAAAATAATTGTGTTTTGGGCCAAAAGTCATTCAAAAACATTCCTAAGTTTGAGATTTCTTCCACTCTCTGCTTCTTCCCTGCCTGATTAAATTTTACCAACTTCCAAGGCACCGATCAAATTTCCCTCTTCCTGGAGGCCCTTCAATTCATTCCGGCTCTCAGAATGTCTCTTCCTCTGAGCTTATTCCTATAAAACTTAATGTGTGAGCCATTTATTTGGGGCTCCCTGGTGACAGCTTTTATGTGGTCTTACGCCATTATTTAATGTATATTAATTTTATTTTCCCAATTAGAAGCTAACCCCCAGAGGGCAAGGTCATTAAGTACAAAGCTTGAATTAAAACTGTTATCAAATGTAATTTGTGCCATCACAATCCAGTTTGTACAAGTGGGTTTATAGAAGATTGAAAATCCACATTTTACTAGTTTTGTTTCAACTGCTCCCAAAGAACCACCAAGCCCCCCAGTGTCTGGGAGTCTCCCAAGGCTTGCTTCGTTTGTATTCACTGACTAGGCTGTTAGCTAGGTGCTGTGTAGTGTGCAGTGTCTTGTTTTTCCTTTGGCTCTGCCCTTTGCTGTTCATTCTGCCTCTCAATTTGCAAGAGTATCTGAGGGTGACCAGGGCAAGCATACTGTCTTTGTTCTTAAGGTTAGGTTGCAACATGCAGGTCTTAAGATGCTAGAGCCATGTTGTGTGGCCACGGGGCCATGCAGAAGGTGAATAGAATCATCCAACCCATCCTGCAGCTTCTCCTCTCCCCAGGGGCTCCGACAGGAGTCTCTGGGTCTGGTTGGAGATCCCAACAGACTCGTGGTTATATTCTTCATCTCCTCTGTGATATTGAGCTCTATCCCCAAGAACCCCACTTTCTAATTATTCACACCCTCATATAGTCTCCCACAGTGAATCTGGGCTGGCCCTATTTAACTGATAGAATGTACCAGAAATAATGTGTGACGTCCAGGGCTAGGTTCTAGGAAGCCTTGCAACTTCTACCTTGTATCTTTGAAGACTTGCTCTGGGAGAAATCAGCTGTCATTTAACTAGGTTGAGTATCCTGAGACCGCCATATTGTGAGGAAGCCCAAGCTGGTCATAGGGAGGAAGACAGTGCCAGTCAGCGCCCCCCCCCCAAGTTGTTCCAACCATGTCATCCCAAGCACTAGGCATATGAGTGAAGTACTCATGTTGGACATTACAATTTCAGCCGGTGTCACATGGTGAAGAATTTAGGTCCCAGATACATCCCCAGGTTGAGCCATTCCTGCCATCTCTAGCCATGCACATTGCACCAGACATTGTGGAACCTGGACATACATGGAGGACAAATGATCCGTCCACGTGCTTTCAAATTTCTGACCTACAGAATCATGAGCATATTAAAATGATTGCTCTATTATGCCATTAAGTTTGGGTCTGTTTTGTTAGGCCGCAATAAAAAAATTGGATTGTGCCTTTCTGCGTTCTTCTTGAAGGGTCCTGCTAATAAATATGTGTAGATCAGTCACTGTAAGAGCAAAGCAGACATACCTAGATTAGCCATATTCCCAGAGATGAATGTAACTTAGTTTGAGGCTAGCGTCCCCGCACCAAAACATGCCATGTATCTGTTGTATGGAAGAGTAAAGGAAGAAAAGAAGGAAGGGTTTAAAAAAGGAAGGAAGGAAAGAAGAAAATAAGAAGCTCACGGTTTCACCAACACAAGATGGGGCTTAGGTATTTGGTGTAAATCATCCCAAGTGATTTTGAAAGCTCTACCAGCTTTACCACATTGAAGATTCAAGCACCCTTTGTTTGACTCTAGTGTTTGGTAGGTTAAGTTGTAATGACCACGTCAATAGCACCACCCACCACACCCTCCTTGCTCTGCTCATTGGAATTAATTGTATTAACTGAGGGGAGCTCCTGCAGGTTGTTCCCTGAGAGGGGTGGCCACCCATCCTCCCACCCCTCACTCACAGGTTGACTTTGCAGACGGTGTCTACTAAAGTCACCAGTGAGGGTGAGGTTTGCCTTCTGTGTGTGACACCCAGGACTGCACCATTCAGTGAGGCTGTTTCTGGTTTAGGAACAAGAGATAGAGTGATGCCAAGAGGTCAAAAGAGACTGGCAGTGAAGACTTGCAGAAAGAAGTGATGACACTATGACAAGAGTCCAGTTGCTAAGGAGAGAGGAAGCGAGTAGCTGTTTGTTCAGCTTCCCACTGATTCTGACTCTCTTTTCCTTTAGTGGACAGAATCAGTCGTTGGTTTTCTTTTTTCTGATTTAAAACCTTCCAAGGAACCCAAGCGACAAGAAGAGAAAGCTAGCTTCCACTTCACTCTGTAAGTGCCTCCACCTCTGAAATCCCCAAGTGACAAAACATATCATAAAACATGAAACACATACCATTCCCTCCTTTGGGTGCCAACCATCCTTCAACACATCGTCACGAATCCTGCACTGATGTTAACAGTCCTCTAACGTCCTAAAAATGACTGCATCCATCCTCGTCTTCTCCAGTTGCTACGGAGTGATATAAGCAGTGATTTATTCAAAAGGAGCCTTCGGCAAGCAGAAAGTTAGAGCCCTAGTGACTTTCTTCATGGCGGCCCTAAATTTTTGATAAATGGCCATTCTCCATCTCACTTGATTTAAACATTTTCTTTTCTTCCAGAGATAATCTTAAGAGAATTTATCCCAACTTCTGAGGTTTCCAGGTGGTTTTCAGGGAGATAAAGTCAATGAATCAAAGTGCCCCTGGGTGTCTTACGTCCTTCCATCACAGGAGATGATGCTACACAATGGTTAAGATGTGGACCCGGGAGGTGGGCTGCTTTGGTTTGAGTATCTGCTCTACTGCTTCTCTGCTGTATGGTCTGGGATAAGGCAGCCAAGCTTTCCAGTCTTGTTTTGCCTTCTAAGAATGGGGTGACAATGGTCTTCACCTAGTGAGGTTGAAAGAATTGAATAACTAATGCATAAAAATTCAAGACCCTAAGTGAGGCTATGATGAAGTGACAGCTCCTGTTGTTATCATTTGTAAATATTTCTGATAGCCTTCATTTAGCTTGTTTCATAACCTTGTGTGAATTTTCTTTTATATATGTATTCTTACCTTTGGAGATTTTATTCTTATATATATACAAAACGGTGCAGAGGCCCTAAGAGTGCAGTGCAATGAATTGTCATTAACATGATCACAGTCATGTCGCTCAAGCCCCAGCTCAAGAAACAGAACATTATCTAGACCCAAGAAGCACCGCCTCCATACCTTCTTCTAGTTACTAAGTGCCCCCAAAGAGAACGGCTATTCTCATTTCTAACACCATAGATGAGTTTTGCCTATTGTTGTTTTATATAATCTTCTCATGTGTGCTCTTCTGCATCTGGCTTATTTTGCTCAGTATTTTATTTGGGTGATCCACGCATGTTGGATGTATAGTGGCCCATTATGTGATAATATCTCATCACGTGACTATACCATCGTTGTTTTTATCTGTTCTGCTGGTGATGGGAGTTCATATAGCTTCCAGTTTGGGGATGTCGTGCATAGTACTGCAGACACTCTCGAACATGTCTTTGGGTGGACATAGGCACATATTATGACCAGCACTGGGATGGGTTGGTTCCTAGAGGGTATATGTATGTATGTGGTTTTAGTAGAAAACACCGAACAATTTTTCAAAGCCACTACGCCACTTAACACTCCAAAGTTGTGTATGAGAGGGTCTGGCTGTTCTCCTTTCCACCACTCATATTTTCTGTCTTTTTCATTGGAGTTATTTTGGTTGGTGTGTTGGTCTCACTTTTGAAGATCCATTTGGCAAAGAGCAATAAAAAGAACACTACAGTTAAAAAAAAAAAAAAAAAAGGTCTGATTTGAGCCCCCACCTCTAATTTACATATTCACTTCCTAGATATGTGACGAAGGAGTCATTTTACTTCTCTGAGCTTATTTCTTTGTTTAAAATGAGGCTAATAATGTCCCTCAGGGAATTTATAGCCCTTGTTTCAAGGAATGCTGTGTGGGCATTTGTGAACTCCTACTCCATCCTGCTTTCAAGTCCATTTTCTCCCTGTATGCTAGAACTTACTCATCTGCTGGGGCTCTACACCAATAACAAATTGTAATCATTAGGTCAAGGTAGTAATTTCTGTGGTTGGAAAGACAGGGCTTAATGGGTCATGCTGCTCTCGCAACAGGACATTTGAATACAAGATTACAACATTGAGAGGTGGTGTAGGGTTTGTTTTCCTCCTGTTTACTAAATTAAGAAGTGAAAACAGAACCTGCTGATAATTTAAAACTGTACTCAGACTTTAGGACATCTAACTCTATCTCATTTATTGGCCAAGTGTGATATCTCAACCATGAGAATGCAAAACTCAACTCACTGGGGGAAAAGCCACAGAAAGGACTTATCAGGATGCCCCTTAAATGGTCAGACTCACAGAACAGATGCATCTGGTCACAGAAATCCTCAGTGGGCTCTGCATTTGCCTTCAGTTCCAACTGTCGCTACACTTCCAGGATGACTTCAGACAGTGTGATAAAATGACCCAGATTCAGCTTGGGGAAATCTTGTTGCGTCTTCCCTTTGGTACCTATGGCATCAACTGGCTGATTCAGACATCTGGTAAACCAATTTCTTCCCACACGTACACTCTGCAAAGCAGCAGCACACATTCAACTAGAATCTCAGCATCAAAGACCTTTCCGTTCATTCTGTAAGCCATGGGTCTTCAGTTTTCTCAAGAGAGAAATTCCTTGTTTTTAGAGATGCAAGGAGCCCCAGAAATAATTCCATCTGCTTGTTTTACAAATGATTAAGAACTGATGATAAGAGAGGATAAATGACGTACACAAGGTTAAATTTAGGGACAGGCTGTATCTGTCCAAATTTCCTGATTTTTTGATGATTGGATATGCTTCAGATTTCATAGGAGCTTTGGGGGTGGCATGGAGCTGACAGGACCCTGATTGTGATAGCATGGGGGTCTCTTTCTGCTGAAAAATGTCACAGTGTTTCTCATCCTTCAGAGTCAGATTAAATGTCTCCTTTGTGAAAATTTGAGCTTTTTCTTGATCCAGATTAAATTAATCCCTCCTTTATCTGTGTGCCTGGAGTAATGTTGCATAATTCTCTACTATACCATTTCATTCGTGTGTACATTATTTATTTATTCATTCATATATGTGTGAATGAACACATTCCCCAAGCATATCAAATTTCATTACGGTTTGTTACCTAATTGTCCCTTTTTTCCCTTGAATCTGAGAGCTTCCTGAAGTCAGGGCCCATAGATGGTCACCTTTGCATCTCACTTAATGGCAATCCCACTGAGAGAAATACAGATGGAGACAGAGACAAAGAGAAAGAGAAAAAGAAGAGAGACGGGAGAAAGAGAATGTACGGAGGGGGAAGGAAGAAAGAGTAAAGAAAAGAAGAGAGTTTAGGAGATGTTATGGACATCCGTTGTTTGCCTACTGAGCATCCATCGTCCCTTCCTCTGTCTTTACCATCCTCATTTTTGCCTGGGAAACCACGCCTCTCTCCTCCCACCTGGCCCCTGTATTTTACATGGGGCTGAACTCACTGTCTTCCACTCCAGGCATGAACACACAAGTCAGGTTGTCCAATCAGCACATTCCACTCTTTGACCATAATGATGAGCAAGTCAGACAGGCATAACACACTCTGGGAATTTTATTGGAACTACTGAAAAGAGAAACTCTCTTTCCACTGTTTTCAAGGGAGTGGGTCTTCCAGCAGCAATTTTGTCACCATGAGGGAAAGAATCTGCCAGTGAATGAAACTTACTCAGACAGAAGCAGTACTGGAAACAGATCCAATTCCTGATGCTGTGATTTGAGCCCCTGTATCTCCCTGTTCCTGAAACTGACCTATTTATGAATCTAGTTCCATGAGCCAATGTATTTCCAATTTTCTGCTGAAAATAGTTTGGGTTAGGTTTATTTCATCTGTAACCAACAGAGTTCCAATTAATATGAGTTATAAGAGAGAGAAGAAAGAAAAAGGAGAAGCTTTGGGCACCTTCGAGTTATACTGGTAGGTCCTCTCCATTAACTGGATATTTCTCATCTAACACATTAACAGAGAGAATGCACCTTTCTGTTAGGCAAGAGGGAAAGGCCATGCCAGGACAGACCCCTGGTAGAGGTATGTTTGGACAATGGTTTCCTTCTTGTCTCTTTGCAAGTACTCTACCTACCTTTATGCTTAGGAATGGCAAAACTATAAATTTTGTATATATGGCCATTTTAACCATAAAATGAGTATTTGACCTCTATTTTCAAGGCCCCTTCTATCTTTGACACTCCAGGAGCCTCATCTGGTTGTCCTGAAGGTCCTACCTGAAGTCTCATTTCCAAAGGTCTCTTTGAATCCCACCGTAGAGCATCTTTGTGAGCAACCATCTCAGTTTTCCTGGTACAGAAGTGGAACGCAGAACATGGGACTTCAGTGCTACAAATGATTGACCCCTCATATATGCTAAGAAGTTTGGAGATTGTGACAGAGTCAGCTTGATGTCTACTCCATGGTGAGTTTTCTTCTTCCTTCTACATTTTAGCTGGGCTGTAGCCTCCCAGAATAAAGTCTGCATGATCCAGTTTCTCTTGAAAACAAGGGCAGCCACCTTTCTAAGTTCCAGCCAGTGACACGTGAGCAGCAGTGTCCTGTGCAATTTATAGATTGTATCCTCAGAGAAAGGGGGTGTGACCTTATTCCCCTTACCTTGCCTAATTCATCCTGCCACTTGGAATTCAGATGTGTCCTCAAACCATCTTTACTGATGCAGATTATAACAGCCTAGGGATGGCAAAGCAACAAGACAAGAGGATCCTGGATCCCTGAATGATTTCATGGAGCAGAGAGGCCATGCTAGTCTGGATTGCTTGCCTTGAGTCTCATGATCATTATGGTGAAGTCATTATTATTCTGCACTGCTGATACACACAGGTGAACTATCTAATTCACACACAGTATCTCATCTGACCATTGCTACAGCTGTTTCTGAAGGAGAGAAGTAAAATACTCTGCTCTGGACTGCTCCCCTGGCTAATGGCTGAACATCTAGCAGACTCCATTCACACACAATAAGGACTCCTTATCACCATGCTGCCCTACCATTTCCACTTTTCCTCTTATGGAGTGCTTCTAGCTTTTAAAGTCTTCTATAGCTATTACCCAGTTAAGGAGGCAGGAATTATCATTGGGCTTAGTAGCCAGATCAGTTAGGTAATTTGCCTAGAATCATCTAGTAAATTAGCAATGGATATGGGATGAAAGTCCCAGTCTCCAGACCTTGAAACTTTGCCCTTTTCACTTGCCTCCCCCAACAGGGCTCTTCTAGAACACTAGCACACTCTACCAGCCTCTCCTGATAGTTAAACTCTAAGCAACTCAATCAGGTTTTGAATTCAAGAACATTAATGACAGTTGCTTTCTTTGAATGAAGGTGCATTTGACCAAAAAAAATTTAGTCAAAAATAAATAAAGTTCTGGCCCATTTCAGTATCCCCTCTCACAGATAGTACCCTTTTCACTCGACTTATTCATAATTTTTAATCAGTGAAAGGGAATTTACTTTAAACACCAGATCTTTGAGCAAACACATGGTCTAATTTAGGCACAACCTGGGGCTTTGTTTGTTGAGATTTAACCACAGTATATAATTCTTATCATCAATTTAGCATCCTTGAAACAGCGAGCTTAGCTCCCCAATGCTCAACTTTCTGACAAACACTCTGTTTCTCTTGCATATTTTCTGAACTGTAGGTTCTAATTCTGTGTTCTAGTTAATTAGCACCATCTGTAATTTTAGACAACCCATATCTATTGAAGGCACCCAAAATTCCATCTTTGTTTCCAAAGGTGGCTGTTTGTTGTGCCAGAAGGTGCTTAGCTGCCGAAATAAATAGATGACGTATCACTTATGAAAAGCACTGTTGCTTCATTGGGCAGATGTCTCTTGGTGATGGTGACTAAATATAGCATGCCAATTTTAGGGCAAAGATAATCATTTTAAACAGTAATAATGAAACTATTGATTGGAAGAATGTCACTTTGATTTTCTGGTCCCTGTGATAATAGAGAGATTCACCCTTTCAGGCATGGAAATATTTAACCCCCGAAAACTAAAGCTCTATCATGAACAGATTTCATACTGAAAAACCATTTTTTATTATTTGTTTATTTATTACTTTATTTTAGGGAGAGAAAGAGCATGTGTGCAAGAGGGAGGGAGAGAGAATCCTCAAGCAGACTCCCCACTGAGTGGAGACCCTAAGGCGGGGCTCATTTTCACCACCCAATGTGATCATGACCAGAGCTAAAATCAAAAGTCTGGCATTTAACCCACTGAGGCACCTAGGCACCCCTTGAAAAACCAATTTGAAACGTGTGTCTACCCTAAGGTAGAAAAGTATGGGTCAGGAGTGCCTGGGTGGCTCAGTGGGTTAAGCCTCTGCCTTCCACTCAGGTCATGATCCCAGGGTCCTGGGTCCAGGGAGCCTGCTTCCCCTCTCTGCCTACCTCTCTGCTTACTTGTGATCCCTCTCTCTCTGTCAAATAAATAAAAATAAATAAATAAAATCTTTTTAAAAAGAAAGAAAGAAAATTATGGGTCAAAGCTTGTTTCAGTCCTAACAGTGAAAACATATTCAGGAAAAAAAGAAAGTACTGTAGAAGGTACCATCTTAAATAATACTAACATCATGAAAATTTTAATAGTTGCTGCCCTATTGCAAAGTCTGTTATGTGGCAGACACTACCCAGCACTTGATTTACATTACACGTTCATTCGGTTTTTACAACATGCCCATGATCAGAGTTGGATGGATTTGATGGGAAGCAAAACAAAGCTTGTTTTTGGACCACCACCACTGCCCCTCCCCCAGCCCTTGCACAGACATTTTATGAGGCCCTTGCTGATGTGTCCATAGGATACTTTTTTTGGGGCAGGGGGAATGCCTGGGTGGCTCAGCTGGTTCAGCCGCTGCTTTTGGCTCAGGTCATGATCCCAGAGTCCTAGGATCGAGTCCCACATAGGGCTTCTTGCTCGGCAGGGAACCTGCTTCTCTTGCTACCTCTGCCTGCCTCTCTGCCTGCTTGTCTGTACTCGCTCGCTCTCTCTGGCAAATAAATAAAATCTTAAAAAAAAAAATTACTTTTTTTTTTTTTTTAATTTGCAAAAGTAAAACATTTTAACTGCAGTGTTTTAAGGCTGCTTATCTTTCCACTGGAACTTCTCTTTTGTTATGCATCCCCTTGTGTTGATTAGTGCTAGAAAGCTTGAGAGCCTTTGGGATTTGGAATTGGGTTTCAGCTCTAAGAACACATTAGGATGGGATTTGGTGGGATCTATTATGTGGTTCTCAGTCATTCCCATGTCTGGTGAAGTTAACCCAAGCCTCCCGGGACAGGGATGGCTTCCAGGACCAATTCTGCCACCACTGTCTTCTCACCTGGTGTCTTGGTACAAAGCAGCAGGGCGGGAAGCTTATTCGGCAATGGGAACAGAAAGAAATGTAGGTAGCAGAGGAGAAATTAGGCTTGAATTCTATGGAGCCAGAAGCTAGTCTGTGGGAAATTCTTCTAAAACATACAACTTGTAGGGGCACCTGGGTGGCTCAGTGGGTTAAAGCCTCTGCCTTCGGCTCAGGTCATGATCTCAGGGTCCTGGGATTGAGCCCCACATCGGGCTCTCTGCTCAGAGGGGAGCTTGCTTCCTCCTCTCTCTCTCTCTCTCTCTGCCTGCCTGTCTGCCTACTTGTGATTTCTGTCTGTCAAATAAATAAAATCGTTGAAAAAAAATAAAACATACAATTCGTATATGGAACAAACTCATTGGAGCTTTTCCCAAATTTAATGACAACCCTAAAAATTCACATGGCATTACTAATAATGAAGCTGAAAGTGTGTTTTCTAAGCCATCAATAATAATATTAATTCTCTACCAACCATTCTTTAAAAAAGGAATTGCTTATACTCTATAGAAAATATTAAATTATTGTTGTAAGAAGACAGAGTATGCAGCCTGAACATATAGGTTACAAATATAGAGGTGCAGAGGCTCAACCCACTGAGCCACCCAGGTGCCCTAAGAATTATTTTTAAGTTAGAATTTTTTAGGGTTTTTAGAATTTTTTAGAATTTTTAGAATTAGGGACGCCGGGGTGGCTCAGTGGGTTAAGCCGCTGCCTTCGGCTCAGGTCATGATCCCAGGGTCCTGGGATTAAGTTCCACATTGGGCTCCTTGCTCAACGGGGAGCCTGCTTCTCCCTCTGCCTGCCACTCTGCCTGCTTATGCTCTCTATCTCTGTGTCAAATAAATAAAATTAAAAAAAAAAAAAGAATTTTCAGAACTATTTAAAATCACAATTAGAATTATTTTTTTAAATCTAAATATTTATTTTCACATCTAATTCTTATGTTTTAGATTTTTTATTCTTTTACTTACAGAGTATATGCAACATAGTATAACCTTCATATAACTTTCAAATCCCACAAACGCATAAAAATGGCTTAAGCAATAGAGATCTTTATTTCTTATAAATAAAATATCTGGAGACAGACGGTTTCAGGGAGAGTAGATTCAGCATCTAAACACTGTCAGGACTCTTTGGCCTTTCTGTGATCTTCCTGGCTTTTCCTTCTTAACTGCAAGTTGACTGATGTAGTGAACACCATCACAAAAATTTACATGACATTCCTATTGTCATGTGACTCACAAAATCATGTCTAAAATTATGAAGAAATGGGGGCACCTGGGTGGCTCAGCGGGTTGAGCCTCTGCCTTCAGCTCAGGTCATGATCTCAGGGTCCTGGGATCAAGCCCCACATCGGGCTCTCTGCTCAGCAGGGAGGCTGCTTCCCCCTCTCTCTCTGCCTGCCTCTCTGCCTACTTATGATCTCTGTCTCTCTCTCTCTCTGTCAAATAAATAAATAAAATCTTAAAAAAAAAAAAAAAAGATGGAGAAGAGAAGGGAGTTGAGGGAAATTGGATGGGGAGGTGAACCATAAGAGACTATGGACTCGGAAAAACAATCTGAGGGTTTTGAAGGGGCGGGGGGTGGGAGGTTGGGGGATCAGGGGGTGGGTATTAGAGAGGGCACGGATTGCATGGAGCAGTGGGTGTGGCACAAAAGCAATGAATACTATTACACTGAAAAGAAATAAAATTTTAAAAAAAGAAAGAAAGAAAAATATGCAAAAAAGAAGAAAAAAAAGATTCTAAAAATAAATAAGTAAATAAAATAAAATAATGAAGAAATGAAGATGGGCTTGCTTTCTTCCCATTTCTCTCTCCTTGTTAGGGAGGGAAGTCTTTCCCCACCATTCTCAAGAGGTTTCCCTTTAAATCCCCCCAGTCCAGAAATGGTCATATGACCTGACCCAAAGCAATCATTGACAAATGTAGATAGGATTATTATGTTCAGTTAAGAGATCCAAATTCATCCCTGGAATAGGACACGTGTCCCTCAATACCTGCTCAGAGCCAGCTCTCTGTTGTCACCAAAGACGGAATGACTGCTGTTTAGGCCGTCAAGAGTGGTCACAGTGGTGCCATTGTCCCTTTTTTTGTACATAGACAAATTAAGGCTTAGTGATGTAAAGTGATGTGTGCAACACACCTGGAAAGCGGTAAATTTAGAAAACCCATGTGTGTTTGACTCTGAAACCCACTGATCCTTTATAGCAAGTCCTGTGGCCTTCCCGGCCCACAGGGCCACAACCCTGGTGCGTACTAGAAAGTTCTAGAACTTTGGGGAGCATGACTAAGCCCTGAGCAGGGAGGAGTATAGGGCAGCAGAGTGCTAGCCAGAAAGTTTCACAGTATCAAGGGGCTAAAAGGGTACTCTGGGTCTGAGTCTGGAGAGCCAATATCAGTAGCGACCAGAAGAGGTACCCAATGTACGCTTCTTGTTCTTGCAAAGTAAAGAAGGGGATTTCAGGTGGTGGGGGATGACATAAATAAAATAATGATGGAAAGCACATGGGGCGAGGGTAAGGAAAAACTGAGTTTGAATCATATACCATTTACAAGATGTAACTTGGAAAAGTAGCTCTGGCTTGAACGAGTCAAAGAAAAGTCAGGGGAATGACCAGCTTTTATGCCCCTTCCTTTACAGGGGAGGAAACTGGGACCCATAGAGGTAAAGGAACTTGCCCAAGAATTCCCCGTCACTTAGTGCCAAAACCGTCATCTACAAAATTGGATTCATTTGTCAGTCGTGTTTTCAAGAGCACCAATTTTTTTTTAATTAAATTAAATTTTTTTTTATTTTTTCAGCATAACAGTATTCATTATTTTTTCACCACACCCAGTGCTCCATGCAATCCATGCCCTCTCCAATACCCACCACCTGGTTCCCCCAACCTCCCACCCCTGCCCCCGCCCCTTCAAAACCCTCAGATTGTTTTTCCAAGTCCATAGTCTCTCATGGTTCACCTCCCCTTCCAATTTCCCCCAACTCCCTTCTCCTC